>NC_060157.1:7953424-8065934 GCF_021292245.1 Micropterus dolomieu
CACACACACACACACACACACACATATATAACCATTTACACATTCCCTTCAATTTGCTGCTGTTGCTTTCCCACACCCACTCCCTTGGCCAAACATCTTTGACACAGTGCATATGGAAACAGTCCCACCCGGCTTCCCATGACAAAAATAAACTGCACTTAAAGTTAAAATAGAGTAAAGTAAAGATATAATTTCTTCTTATATTCACAGACATAAACAAAAATATTTTCTTTTTATTGTTGTTGTTGCAAAAACAGCATTGACAGATAATCAGCCACTGCTGTTTTAAGCACATACACATTTGTATTAGATGTATGATTGAAGAGGGCACACCATTCTTAAAATGGCTTATGCCTGCTCCGCTTGTGTTGTGACTTGAGAAATCTCACGATAATGAACGGTTGATGGCAACAGTAGACACAACACCATCACAGCGACTTTCAGCAGTTCATCAGCTGAACAGCAACATGTAATTCCTCCACTGATGGAGACATTTGTAGATAAGATTGATGGAACAACATTGACGGCTGATGGCAGGAGCGATGGCTTCCCCTAATGTCTCCTCTACTGACAAGTGGTCAGTAGAGCAAGTTTTTCATGTATTGTCTACACTGACAATATGGATGTAATACTTTACAATACTTCCCTAAATGTTTCTGGTTAATATTTTTAAGTTGTGTCTTCCTTCCAGTGGTGGAAGTGCATATTTATAATTTCACAGTCATGCAGTGCAGCTTGACAACTGCTTATATATCTTTGTTGTTTACTTTTATATGATTCATATAGTAACAAGACTAAGAGTCTGCAGCCACTAGCGGCTCTGTGAGGCTGTATTTAGGCACTAAAGCTGATGGGAATGACATTAGTTTTGCAGATATTTGGTCATAAACCAAAGCACTGGAAACATTTAATTTTGACCTGATTATGGCACTATATGGAAAGTGAATTAATCACCCAAGTAGTTGAAAGATTGTTTTGGGGATATTTTAGTCTAGATCAAAGTGGTGTACTGACCATCAGGCCAAAAACATACTCAAAACCTTTGAAAGGTTGTGTTCTGGTGACTGTGCCTGGCCGAGACTGATGAGCAACATAGTGTGTCTTGAACTATGTGGATGGTTCAAAAGAATGTATCATACTTCAGCTGTGTCACCAACTCCCCCTGTGTCACCAACTCCCCCTTATAAGTCAATGTTGATGTTAATGCTGTCCAGACCACCATGGTGTCTCGCACACTTGCACAGCCTTATATAGAAGCCATCAGAGGTTTATGATCAGTGCATTAGCAATATCACCCTATGTGAACCAACATGCAGAGGGTATTCCTTCATCTTGCTAAGTCATAGCAAGGTTAAATCCCAAGGCTTCTGGTGCATTTGTTTATTAATAGCTTATATATTCCCTTTACATGAGTGAGAGTCTCTCTCTCCCAGTGCAGGCACAGGATGAGGGGTTCTGGGGAATGACTGACATGATAATATCAGTTTTTTGGTGGGGGTCGAGATTGATGAAGGCATTAGAGAAGACTTGGCACGTAGTATGTCCACTGCCTGGATAGGGTTACATCCCAAACAAACCAAAGCACGCACACAAGCAAACAGCACAGAGGGGAATGGAAGTGTCTTCCCTAATGAAAGGCCGCAAGGTCAGCAGTATTATTGTGGTGCGACTGCAGGTTTTTTCCTCCACTTGAAATCTGACGCATCACAGGTTCACGTGTTAAATATCCAAGAAGGGACTCCACCTGTTCTCTGAATTTATTTGTGCAATGATACCATGTGAGCCTTTAAATATATATGCAGATGTTGTAAGCAGCAGATACTTCTATGACATGAACATGTAGTTTAAAATCACCATTGAAATTCAAACAATAACCAATAGGGAGAATAATCCATTTATTTTTATTTCTGCTGCATCTAGCTCTGGGACGTCTTCATGGAAAATATTGTTAGGAGCCTTTTTGCTTTTGTCGTTAATAATGAATCTGCCACAGCTTGTACAACTACTCTCCTTTCTGTAAGGAATCCATAATTCAGACAGCCTGCTCTGTCCTAAAAATAGCTTTTCCATCTTGCCTTTTATTTTGCTCAGCAAAGGTAGATTTATCCAAACCCACATCCCAAGCACAAAGCAGGGTGCTTTTCAACTCTGCATAACCCTAATTTGTTTATATCACATTGATTTGGTGATCTTGGCATATTTTATCGGGGCAACCCATGCTACATTATTAGAAGAGTGCCATGTTGCCACAGCCAAGTAGGTCAAACAATCCCAGCCTTCCTGTGTTTGTGTTGAGGAATGTCGTTTTTTTGTTGCTACTGATGAATCTTAGCGGCTTCCTGCTTTCTTACAGTGGAGACGCTTTGCTGCTTGACGTCTCCATATGTGATTGCTCCATCTGATGCCATAACAAATGCTGCATTATTTGGTCATTGGAAAAACATGACAACCACACCCACTTCACTTTAATTTGGCATTTACGAAATGCTGCTGTAATTACAATAAATGCATTGGAAAAAATGCATTTTCCAGTCCAAACATAACAGGCATAACTGGTAATGTAATAAAACAAAAGTTAAGCCCTAGCAAAAGACCACCTACACAGCAGTGGTGTCTTCCCTGTAGGGAAAATGGCAAAATATACATTTTTAACAACAGACCGTCATCTCTTATTTCACTAAAAACTCATTTTCAGTAGAGGAACGCCCAGGTGCAAAACAACAGGAAAACATTATCTTGCCAGTAGCTTACTTCCTATAAAACTACCACAGGAGATGGAAGGCTTGTATCACATATACAACTAGTAAGTGCATGTCCAAAATTTCCCACTTCAATTGACAGACTCAGGTACACTTACACCTGCAATAAAAGTGATTTGTTGTTGTTTTATTTAAGGGCTGGGGGGGGGGGGGGGGGGGGGGGGGGGGGGGGGGGGTGCTGGGGCCTGGAACTTGGGGGCAGTGGGAATACATTGTGAACACACACTGACACAATAGGAAGCTTGTTAGCAAACAGTTGCGTATGTACACATTCAGCAGTTATGGAGCAATATTATCATTCATTTGGAGTGGTATTTAGGGCCACCTGATGAACGTAAGTGCAATATCCACTTTCTTTTAACTAATTTTTGGCCTTTGCCAACTCCTAAAGGAAATGTCTGACTCTTTAAGGCTCGTGCAGAGTGCACGACTTCAAGCATCGGCCAATGGCCGCACTGTTCACGCTATACAACTTGCAGTCTTGTGACGTGAGTCTTGAAGTCGTTGTGGCATTCACACTACGTGACTGATCGGTGACAGGGGGACCCACACTATACGAGCTGACCGCGGCTTTGTCACTCGACGCTGGTCTCCAAACCACGTTTTGTCAAGAAAACACAGGTGAAATGTGAAACGGGAAATGACGCGAACCTACAGACAAAACAGCGGTTGTTTGTTATTATAAAGATAGCAATTATAAAGACAAAGAATATGGGTAAAGAATGGATTAGCACACGCAGGTAGCAGGTGTGGAATATTGCTATCTTTGTATATCCTTAATACAGATGAGGAGGCGGTATGTTGTCTTAGCTTGACTTTATTCCAACATGTCCTAATCTTACACACACTGAATCTGTCCACCTCTTCCAGTATCTCCGTATGTATACGTAGATACTGATGTATGCTCAATCACAGATAGTAACAGGTTTACGTGACATCTCCCCCTTTTAGTCTGGTGTTTCACACAGTATTAAACAAAACAACTGTTTCTAAGAAACATACTCCGAAATTACTTTTCCGTTAATTTTTTTTTTCTCTTTTGAAAACACAATATTTTCAATATCCTTCCCTTTTAGAAACCCATGTATCAAACAAGCACAATTTCACTTATTCTATTTATCAACATCATTCTTTTCAAACTTACTGTTTAAGTGGACATTAACTGTAATACAAGTGAACAAGCAAATATAAACAAACAGTCTGCTCAGACCTTACTCATTGCCCTGTAACCAAACTGGTCCGTAATCATTGGGAACATTACCAGTCAACACTTTTCTTCTGGCTAGTATGTCAGTTTGACAGCAGGTTTCACAGTACGTCCAGAGCGTGTTCTCACAACTCTGGGTGACGATGTTATGCTACCAGTCTCAGAATCCGTTTGGGTTGGACGGGTGCCAGTTGCCACGTTACCCGGTGGGGTGGAGGCTTCTGATGACTGTGTCGGAGTGTCATTCCTTTCTTCGTTGACGATCTGCAGATGCCTCCGGTTTCGTCTGGTGGTGTCTCCTTGTGGCGTTTTCACCACAAACGAACGTGGAGTAGAACACGAAGCCTGTATCACCCCGGTCCCTCCCCATGTCTTCTCTGAGTCTGTTTTCAGTCGCACTCTGTTGCAGACACCTAAGGCAGGAAGCGGCTTTGTTGTGTATCTCCTGTTGTAGGTGTATTCGTAGGCCTGCTTAGGTTTGGCATCTGTCTGCCTGACTGTAGACAGATTGGGCCAAGCCGGTGTCAACTGATGGTGGAGCTTGGGGACTGTGGTTCGCAGTCTCCTTCCCATAAGGAGTCTGGCTGGGCTTTCTTTTGTCGGCTCCGTGGCTGTGTCCCTGTAGACCAGGAGAGCTAGCTGGGGGTCTTGTTGCCTCAGGATGCTTTTAGCGGTCCTGACAGCTTGCTCTGCCATCCCATTAGCTTGGGGATAGTATGGGCTCGATTTAGTATGCTGGATGTCATACTTGGATGTGAAGACCTGGAACAGCTGTGAGGTAAACTGCGGGCCGTTATCTGTAATCAGCTCTTCAGGTAACCCGAACCGTGTGAATATGCTCATCAGCTTACTTATAACCGCTTCACTTGTGGTCTGGGTGAGACTCAATACTTCAAGCCATCTTGAATAATAGTCAATAACAATGAGGAAGTGCTTTCCTTTGAACTCACAGAGATCTGCAGCTAGTTTCTGCCAAGGGAGCTCCGGCAAAGGCGTTGTGATAAGTGGTTCCCGGCTTTGGCTCGGTTTGTGCTCATTACAGTGTGGGCATGAGGAGACTTTCTCCTTTACCGCATGGCTAATCTTTGGCCACCAGACGGCATCTTTGTATCTCTCCCTGGATTTGTTTAAGCCTTGATGCCCGTGGTGGATCTTCTCCAGTATCTCAGTTCTCATTGTTTGTGGAATCACTATTTGGTTTCCCTTCTTCACCAGTCCATTATGCTCACTAAGACTACTTCTCTCCATAAAATAGTCTAAAGCTGGTCTGACGACATCCTTTTTATATCGCGGCCAGCCAGACTTAATGTATAGTCTGACCTTCTGCAGGGTTTCATCCTGCTCTGTCTCTGCCTTTATGCGCTCCAGCACTGTTTTAGGCCTTTCCTGCTCTTCGATGGCATCCACGTATGCCTGGGCGTCCTCGCTCAGTTTTGTGTCATCCACTTTTGACTCCGGATGCCTCGACAGAACGTCAGGTATTATCAGGTTCTTACCTGGGATGTACTCAGCGACAGGGTTGAACTTCATTAGGCAGATCAGAAGTCGCTGACACCTCAGTGGAGTTTTGTCTAGGTCTCTGCGGTTGATGAGTGTCACCAGTGGTTTATTGTCGGTAAGTAATTTGTAGCTTTCCAGACCACACAGATATAGATAGAACTTTTCTGAAGCCCATACACTAGCAAGGCACTCCTTTTCTATCTGTGCATACTTCTTTTCCGCCTCACTTAGTGTACGTGAGCAGTAGGCTACTGGTTTGAGTGTGCCTCCATGATTTTGCAGCAGTACTCCTCCTAATCCATAACTGGATGCATCAGCACCTACTACAGTAGGCAGTTTTGGATCAAAGTACTGAAGGACAGGTGCAGAGGATATCAGTGTTTTTACCTTCTTAAAGGCTGCTTCTTGCTGCGAGTCCCACACCCATGCCACTGCATTCTTCAACAGCTCGTTAAGGGGATGAAGGATTTGTGACAAGTTGGGTATGTATCTGCCAACATAATTCACCATGCCAAGTACCCTTTTTAACTCACTCACATTTGTAGGTGTCTCTAGGGCGGTGATGGCAGACACTCTTTCTGGGCTTGGAGTCACTCCCTCCTGACTGATAACTTGGCCCAGGAAGTGAAGGGTTGCCTGCCTGAACTTACACTTCTGGCGGTTGAGTTTTAAGCCAGATGCGCGGATTGTCTCCATCACTCTTTTCAGGCGGCGGTCGTGTTCTTCCAGAGTGGGTCCAAACACAAGTATGTCGTCCATGTAAATAGCAGTTCTTGCATCCTCCTTTGGAATATCTCTGGTGCCGATGTTATTCCGAATGGGAGCCGTTTAAAACAGTACCGACCATTTGGTGTTATGAAGGTAGTTAACTTTGAACTTTCTTCATCTAGGGCCATCTGCCAAAATCCACTGGCAGCATCCAGAGTTGTATACACCTTACTTCCGGCCAGTTTGTGCAAGATGCTGTCTGTGGTTGGCAAGATAAACTTTAATCTTTTCACTTTCTCATTCAGTTTAGTAAGACCTACGCAGATTCTTACTTTTCCAGTCAGCTTAATCACAGGCACCATTGGCACTACCCATTCCGTGGGCTCCGTCACGCGCTCTATTATGCCATTTTCTTCCATTCTCTTCAGCTCCTCTTCTACCTTTGGCAGCAGCGGAATGGGTATGCGGCGAGGGGCTGCAACACTGTATGGCTTAGCGTTTTCTTTTAGGACTATTTTGATGGGGTCTCCTTTAAGCAGTCCTAACTGCCCAAACACACTGACTTCTCCTATGTGTTGTATCAGACCCAGGCGAACACCGACAAATCTGCTCAGTAGGTTATCACCTGTAGACTTGGCCACTATTACCCTAAAGTAACAGTCTGTTATTTTTCTCCCTTTTAACTCTTGTGTTTTAGCTAGGAATTGCCCCAAACGGACCACTTTTCCTCCTGGACTTTCCAGTTTAGAACTACAGGCCTAAGTTTTGGTTTGACACGGAGGCGGCTATATGTAGCCTCATTTATTATCGTTGTGTCAGCACCAGAATCTAATCTATCTTGAAGCTAACTGGAGTATGGCATATCAATAGAGTTGTGCGCCACGGTGGCTCTGTATCAGTGATGACTTCATCCACTGTAGCCTCATTCTTGGTTGTAGTTTCTTCTATTGAGCCTAAGAATAAGCTGTCAACTTCTTCAGTCACTTCCTGTATCATTCTGGTTTTGCACTTGTTTGCAAAGTGACCAATTTTGTGGTATTTATTACATTCTCTCTCTTTAGCTGGGCATTTGTCTCTTGCATGCCTGCGCCCATATTTTCCACAGTTTGGCCTTCCATTTTCTTTCCTTCCTCCTGTTGCCTCATACTGTGTTTTTTTCCACTTACTTTTATAAGACTTTGATTTTACTTCATCAACGTGCCCTGATGCGCCAGCCACGCTGTTCTGTTGCTTTACTAGCTCAGAGTGTCTGGCCATGTCGACTGCCTTTTTCAGAGTGAGGTCACTTGTCATTTGTAGTTTCAATGAAAGATCTTTGTCTTTAATCCCTATGATCAGTCTATCTCTTATTTCCTCCTCCTTCTCATGAAAGTCACAGTAAGCTGCGAGTTCATACAGGTGCCTTATGTACTGTTCAACAGACTCACCCACCTCTTGCGTCCGCAAGTGGAAACGTGTCCTCTCGAAAGTCACGTTCCTTTTCGGCACAAAGTGCTCATCGAACAGCCTCAGCACATTGTCAAAATCCTCTTCCTCGTCATCCTCTAAGACGAACGATTTGTACACTTGTTCTGCCTCCGGGCCCATAGAATAAATCAGTGCACAGACCTGGACATCGGCTGGCTCCTTGTTAAGCTTCGTTGTTACTCGGTACCTGGAGAATCGTTGTTTCCAATCGGGCCAGTCCTCCGGTTTAACGAAGTTAAGCTGCTCCGGCGCCGGAAACTTTGCCATCCTGGGCGGATTCCTCCAGTGAAACTAAACCCCGAGTCAGCGTGCAGTCGGCATACCCACTTCTGACACCATGCGGAATATTGCTATCTTTGTATATCCTTAATACAGATGAGGAGGCGGTATGTTGTCTTAGCTTGACTTTATTCCAACACGTCGTAACCTAACACACACTGAATCTGTCCACCTCTTCCGGTATCTCCGTACGTATATGTAGATACCGACGTATGCTCAATCACAGATAGTAGGTTTACGTGACAGCAGGGATTGTCTGAGCTACAGAGAGAGCTGGAGGTGAGTAAAAAGTGTTTTGCGGTGAAAAAGTAGCTGCCTGCTCCCATTGGCTGGATGTGGATGTTGAGTCGGCTGACTCTTCCAGATATTTGGCATGCTAGATATTTGGCATGCTAGATATCTGGCAGACGTCGGCGATGTGTCAGAAATGTGTCGGGGAGCCGTTTTGATGCTTCGTTGAGTAGTTCACACGTAACGACTGGCGACCGCCGATCAGCTGCTGATTTACAATCCGACCACAGCCTGACCGTAACCAAGCTCGCCAAGCGGCAAATCGGGCTAAAAATTGTGTAGTGTGAACTAGGCTTTAGTTGCTAAATACTCCACTTTCTTTACCAGCTAATCTCCAACTGTATTTTAGTTGGATCAAGTTAGATAATGTTACAAGCTGTTCAAAATGAAAATCATATTTAAAAATATATAAATATAAAATAATACTACCATTTTGTTTCCCATTTCTCATTCAGGAAGTGACAGCACTGTTCTGAAAGTTGATTCATATCCACCTCCTGGCGACTAAATGTCTCACTCCAAGGAGGAATTGACCATTCATGGTAATACCTATCTGCTGAGCATAAACACCAACACCTAATGTTTGTGCTAAAATGCTGATTCATTCTCCGTAATGAATTCCCTTGGGAGAGACTGTGCTGCCAATGCCTTGTGACTCAAACCCCCTTCCAACTATGATTCTAAATAAGGCAGTGTACTTGTCTGTAGTGTTTATCGGTGCGTTCCTCACTCACTGGTACTCAATGTCCCTGCTTATGACCTGGCTTACAGTACAAGCTGGCAGAAAAAGACTGAAGTGGAGTCTCTGTTCTTACTTGCCGGATGTCTCACACATGACCATCATGGAGCTTCTCCAGGCAAACAGAGGGAGCATATAAAAAAAATGTGATGCGCAGGCAAACTTCATAGAAAATTGAGGGGAGATGAGACGAGACGAGACACGATGCAAGGAAAGGCAGCTGTAAGGAGATTAAAAAGTCTGGTGGTCTTGATAAAACATCTAATTCACAAAATGATGACGATGAATCATCTGATCTGAAGTCCCAATGTCCCAAATTACACAAGTACTCCAATTCTTCCCCCTCTATTCCCCTTTCAGATGTAGTCTGATAAAAAAAACACTATTACACCATACTCAACTTTTCACATTTTCTCTGTCCATGTTTATCTTCTAACCCACTGGCTACATTTCAGTATGCTGTCATTGAGTTCAAAGTTGAAGCTGGGTGGTTATCTCTGTGTGTGCGTGTGTGTGTGTGTGTGTGTGTGTGTGTGCGGGCATGTGGTTGTAGTTAGGTACTTTATCCGTTAAGTCAAATCAATAAGATGTCAAGGAGTATTTTCTCACATATGCACCAGGCTCAGTTTTAAAGAATTATCTTAGTTAAGTGCTGTGCTGGCTTCGCCCTTATCAGTCAGTAGTACTCATCTCGCAAGTGAATGGAAAAATTTCAGATACAAATAGGGAGTTGACGCTCCCATCTCAGGCAACCTCCGAGGGCAAATAACGGCTAAAAGTGTGTTATCTACCCAGTTCTTTCTTTCTCTCTTTTTTTGTGTACTTGATTTACCCTCCCCACCTCCTCGCTATGTCAGTCCTCCAGTGGTTCCCTCTGGGGCTGTGCAGTGAAAGCCTCACTCCTCATACACCATGTGTCTGGTTTCTATTAGTGATTTGGAACAGGCCTCTGTGTGCATTCTGCCTAGGTACGGGAGCTGTTAGGGCAGAAATTTCCCTTTTACAACACAGCCCCCATCTCCAAATCTGTCTCTCTCACTTTGACTCACACACATATGCACATGCAGGATATATAATGTATAAATACCCCCCCCCCCCCACTGTCCCTCCCCTGGACACGGACAACAGGAACATTTGAGTAAACTTGTGTGTGTTAATACATTGGTTTCCATGGGTAACAAGGAGGGGTGGACTCCCTGAGGAGCTGCTGTCATGGGCGCGTCCACTTTTTTGGACGGACCCACCTCAGCTCATCCGGATCTGGCTGTACCACAGCCACTGAGGAGTTGGGTTACTCTTGGAAGAAATACCTAGTTGTCTTGTAATACCCCATGTGATGTGAACGATAATGACCTCTGCCTGGGTGGAAGGCCAGAGAGGAAAAAATTAGTACTGGTATGATGGGAGGATCAGAGGAAATTTTGGATGAGCCTGTGAGAAGTCAGTGGTGAGAAAAAGTTATCATCTAGATTCGGAAATAATTATATGGATCTTGTGAGAATCAAAGCCACTGGTGTGGATCCAGAAACAAAAAGTGATTTAAAAGACTTGCCTTGTTTTAGCCCATTAACTATTGCTGACTATTTTCAAACAGTAACATCAGTTCTTAGATTGATATGCTTTCCCCATTGGCAGCTTCAGTTCAAGCCATTACAGTATGACTGAGTCTTGAAAAACTTGAATCAGCTGCTGAACACCCCTTTTACATGTTATATTGGTAAATTTAGCACCAGTGAAAATAAACAAAAACCTGTGAAAAATAGGCATATAAGAGTTCTGTCTCTATTGGCTGAGACATGCTGTACGAGAATGAATTTAAGTAAATCTAAAAAATTATGACATGCTTTGCAAGAGCACTGAAAGTGATATAGTATAAATAGTTTTTAATTAAAGGATAGTCTCACATGGCATGCTGTAATCAGTCTTCTTGTCCATACTGGCCATTAAGAGATCACTTCCTAAACTTTAATGTCCCCTGGCCTCACACCTCTCACCTCTTCCCTCCCCCCCCCGCTATATAAATCAAAGTTATTATTATTATTATTATTATTATTATTATTATTAACAAAGGTAGGGGATTTTGTCCCCAATCAAAGCACACTGGGAACAAAACAGTTTCAGTGCACATGTTGCACCTGATTATTGTTGACCCTATCCTTTAATGGGATAAAGCATACACAAAATCACATATGCTGCTTCTAGAGGGATACTCCAATTTGGTATTGTACTTACATAAAGTTGGGGAACTTGCAAGAAACAGATTTAAATTAAATTGGTATCATATATTGTTGCATTTCAGTCAAGCTCCAAAAAGGACCCTCATTTTCTGGTACAAGACATTAAAAAAAGTCTTCCTTTTCATAACACCACTCTTCCTGACGGCTTACTGAACCAATGTTCAGTACCCTGGCATGCTAACGCAGAGGCAGAGCTTTGATTTTCTTAGGTTGCTCAGATTTAACTTCACCCAGTATGTTCCCGTGACTGCTGCTATAATTGCTTCCATGTCTCTTAGTTGTGGTGCAGGCCATGTTGATGATGTTAGTGAGAGGTGGAGAGAGGAGGTTTTGGATGAGAACAGCAGAGACCAGCTGGGTGGGGTCATTTACTGGCTGTGGAGGGCCCATTCTCTCAGCTGAGAGTCCTGCATGTTGGTGACACAGCTATGAAGACCTCCTCTGTGTGCGCTGTATGAGTAAAGCTTTCCTTTGCACATAACGTTCTATTTCCATAGCAGTCATGTCGGTCGTCCTTACGTCTTGAACCACAACCTCCTACAGCCAATTAAGGTCACCACACACTTAGTAAAAAAAGGAATGAGGTAAATTCAGTGCATGTAAACCTCTTACAGCTTTTTGAGCTGTGAAAGGACCTCAGATGTTAAATGGAGATATATTGATATGAAACACATTGAAAATTATTTATTAAAGTATTATGCTTCAAGTTAAAGAGCTCTTTTTGATCATAAGTTTCTCAAGATGTGTTGGTTTTTTTTTTTCACTTATCTGTCTGCTAAACCTTCAGACAGACAGTCAAAGCCAGATAGCTTTAGGCAAACAGAAAGAACTCTATGTCCAGACTTTATCCAGGTGTTTGGAGGCTCCACACCCTGGCAGCAGGTGATGAGGCTGAATTCCAGGTGCCATGTGGTTCTTCTGACCTCGATCTCCCAGGTCCTCTCATCCCTCTGAAGATACCTTTTGATAAGAGCAGCACTGAGGTGATACCAGGACAAACATGTTCGTCTTTCTTGGGGGGCAAAAAGAAAATGAAATGATTAACTGATACCAACCTCTTCCTCACCCCACATCTCAGAGAAACTCAAGTGAGACAAGCTGTTACATTAACTTCATGAGAACAACAGCCAATTGTTCACCACTCCTGGGATCTGGAGTGTCTTTATCCACCACATTACCACTGATCTGAGGGTGGCCTGCACTTTCTTTGCTGATATTTACCACATAAAGAGTTTAACACTCAGATCATATGTTGATAACACAATTGAATGCATTGTTAAATGGGGCTTGGTCATAAATACAACCTAACAGTAGAGGAAGTGTTGCAGTACAATGCAGAATGATGTGTCTTCAGTCTGTGACTGCACTCCTACTCACTTCCAGTGTCTGAAGGTCGGGTTTAAGAGATGTTAATTGTGGAGACTCTTGTGAGTCGCATACATCAGTGATGCAACACAAGTTGTGGTTTTACTGGGAGCTATGTCCTGTAACTATATCTTGACCTGATGCATTGATTTACTGAAATCTTGTCATCACTGTGAGGTTGCTAAATGTTTCTGTGGTTGCCTATCGAACATACTTTACAGAGTGAATAACTATAACAGAGTGAAACAGCTACCTGGCAGAACAGAACAGCTATCCGTGCTAGATTTTGACTCAAATCCACCAACCAGTACCTCTAAAATAATTGTGAAGACAGCAAAATGTGAAAGGAAAGGTCTCCTGTTTTATGATGCAACATCATCGCAAAATATTTCAGTTCACCACTGTTCAGTGTGTAAGGCATTATATTTGTGACTCAGTCCTGAGCACACAATGGAAAATTGTCAGCAAAAAAAGATTTGCAAGCACATAAATAAATTTGAGACGTTATCACTCAATTTATAATATAATATTATATAATTTAAACAAAAATCTTTTGTCCTCAGAACATTTTTTTTGCATGTTAGCTATTGTCCACATAAGCACACAATGAGAACTGGCTCCATGTGTTGAATATCAACATGACTGTGGTTTGAATACAAAGAGAAAAGCCAAGCTAAAAATTAGGGTGTTTTTCCTCCTATTTTTTATAAACACACCTGTGAGAAGAAGTCGCTTTGAGGTTGCATCTTGTTAAGCCCCTGGTGATGTATTTTCGGGTAACTGGTCGAGGTTAATAAAGAAGCTTTTTTGTGTCATTTTGCTGCAACCACATGCTGAGCATCACAACATGTGAAGTCCACTATTTATCCGTTAAGAATACTAACTCAGTTTTGTTCAAATAAAGTTTTGTTAATAAAGCAGACAGGTATTTGTCCACTTTTGGTGTGACTTTATTTTCCTTTTGAAGGATCAAAGAGACTCAGACTAATGCACTACACTAGAAGCTACATAAACTGATATTTTAAAAAAAGCAATATAGTTTATATCTTAAGGCTATAATTGTAAAATACAGACTAATATATGATGCCATTTTCCACAGTCATTTTTATACATTTACAGTAGCTGAAAAAATGAAAAGTCAAAATATCCCAAAGCAATAGTTCAACCTTTTGGGAAATGTGCTTATTCACTTTATTGCAAAGCGTTAGATGAGAAGATTGATATCAAACTCATGCATGCTAAATATTAACCTAGTCGAAGCTAGTTAGCTTAGCTTAGCATAAAGACTGGTCTTGCTGTGTCAGCATTACGGTTAGAAACCTACCAGCACCTCTAGCTCTTACACTTCAGTTTTAGTACAGAACAAACAAGATAAAACTGTTAAGTAGCGAGCTTTAGAGCATTTTGAGCATTTAGAGCTTTAGAGGTGCTGGTGGTCACATTTTGTTATCTTCTGAGAGAGCCAGGTTAACTGTTCCTGTTCCCAGTCTAATATAAGCTAACTGGCTATTGGCGGAAGCATATAGCTTCATAACTGCAAATAAGTAAATGTTATTTCTTTAAAAATAATCTTTTTAATGCACATCCTGATGACTCAATCATCCAGATTCCCTCAAATCCAACTAAATTTTTTTTTATGCTAACCTTGTACAACTGTGGAAAATTCTTTCTCTGGTCCTGGCAAAGACATGACATCTTACTTCCGTTCTCTATATCTCAATTTTCCCGCAATCTTCTACATGTGAGAGCACCCATGCTGGGTTAAGGCACCGGGCACCCTCATTAGCACAGCATGGGGCTTTAACTGCCCATATTCTCTAAAAAGGGGACACCCTGCTCCAACAGTCATTTAAAGCATCTAAAGTGTTAACTGCAGGGGTTCATAAACCTTCCACATTAATTTATCACCTGTCACAATCCTACACTCATCATTCTCCTTCCTCCCACTTCCCCTCCCTCTCCATTCTTCCTTTATCTCTCTCTTGTATGTGATCTGATTCATTTTTTTCCCATCTTCCCTAACTTTTGCTCCATACAAGATTTGCGAGGCATAAATTCAGGATTACACAGTCAGAGAGAAATTGGAGGATTGCTCGGTCTGATTCTAAACATGAATACACAAGTATACATCATGACATAAATACAAGGCTGTGCCTTACAAAAGACTTTCATGATGACAAAGAAAGAAAGAAAGAAAACATTAAGGTAATGAATGAGGAGCAGCTGTTAGTTCAAACCCAACAACAGTACTTCTCTGACTCACTGGCTTTTACCCCATAATCAGCCACATAAAAAAAAAAGATTCAGGGGGAGAAAACAGACCTTTTAGGTGATTCGACAAAGAGTGCGTTGATTCACCTGCCAGCTGCTGGTGAGGGGGTCTGGCAGCTCAGGAGGGGAGGCTGTGATTAGTAAAAGGCTGGAAGATGACCTCCCCTCCCTGGGTGAGTGGCCACACTCTGCAGGAGCCTAATGAAGGAATGCAAAGAAAGGCCTGCAGGGTCAGAGTCTGATGTCAGTGAGAAACTACAGAACCCTATAATCTAGTGACACCCAACACAGGGCGCAGAGAACCGTACACGTGTGTGCATGTTTGTGTGTAAATGTATAATTTTGCCAAATTGCTCTTTAAAGGGTCAGTTCACCAAAACAAAACACATAATCACCTCCAAATATAAACAGATACTTTTGGTGTGATTTGTTCAGTTTTCTGTCTCAAACTTTTGCCTCCACCATGGTTTTCAGATACAATTGCCCATTCCTGTTACTCATCCCTGACATTTTGGTATAAACATATATTCTTTTTTTTTTAGAGTTATAGAAAATTAATACCGGTCTCATCTGTATGCTAGATACAAAGCGAGAGCCAGGAGATGGTTGCATAGCTTACCACAAAGACTGGAAGCAGGGGGAAACGGCAAGCCTGGCTCAGTCCATGGTTGGTGGTATTATGCTCATTTTAAGGTTCAAAATCTTAATTAGGGGTTGTACCAGAACAGGTTTACATGGTTTAATTTTCAAAAAACACCATATTTTTCTAATACTGCACATTGCTGCAGCTCCTCTTTTCACCCTATGTGTTGTACGCTCCGCTCTTGAGCTACAGAGGGATGCATCTTACTTGTACAAAATCTTAGTTGGGAGTTGCACATGCGCACTTCCAAGGTAAGGACTACTAGCCAATCAGAAGCAGAGAAGGGCAGGTCGTAAGAAACAAGGTAGTGTGATCCAAGTCAAAGCCTCTTCAGACTGCGACCGTAACCTAGCAGATGGTATAAGTTACTCTAAGTCCACAATCACACAACATCATTGTTCCACATCTTACCATAAACCACTACATAAATCACCATATTTCAACTCAATTTTACATAAAAATTGGCCAAACAATTTGAACGTTTGATCAGTAGCTTTCACATCGGGTGTAACATAACTTTAGCTGTGCTAGCCAACGTTTATAACAACTCCGCACTTGAACAGTCTGTGAAGTTACATTGCCGTGTTTATTTTAAATATAATTCACAACCAATAAAGCATACTTACAGGTTGTGATTGTGAATTTCCAGGCCCAAACAGAGTCGGAGTTGCATCGTCTTTTAGGACTAAACGTTGAACTGTTGCCGGTGTTCTTACGATCTATGCCGCCTTGCCGAAAAATGCTACCATAGCGCAAATCGATAGACTCAACTCTACTCGGCCCTGCTCCGTTTTCCATTGCAGATAGTACCCAGAGATAGTACATAGCTTGTCGTCATAGCGACGCCACACACAACTGCCACGACATAATGTTCAATGCGACACACACACCAGCGATCCACACAGCTTTCTGTTCTTTAAGTTAAAACGTTTCAACATTACTCAGAATGTAATGACAGATAAGCGGTATGAAAACCTTCCAGCTGTGTTTTCCTCTGCCGTTGTTGCGGCAGCGGTCTGTGTGACGGTGGGAGCAGAGGGCTCTGTGAGCGGGCGGCTAGCCAGCTTCACACGCTCCTCCCGCGGGTTGGCACAGGCTTCCCCCGCAGCCACTTGCGGAGCTCCTCAACTCCGAAAATTTCCGCCATCACTTCTCGTAAAACTGTCAATATTTGAAATCTACACAGCTGATTTCTCACCTCAAAACTTCTCAGAAGAGGATTTAGTCACGAAATTACATACGAAAGAGTAAAATATAAAACTTTCTCTCTGACCAATCAGCAGTCTGTCGTGTTTTCACGTTACATTTTAGTATCCCACAACTGAGGTGATGTGAAAAAAAGTACCTGGAAGCAGGTACAGGTACAACATTTCTACAATGGAAAGCCAAACAAAGTCGAGTCGAGCCAAGTGGAGCTGGTACTGTGCAGTGGAAAAGGGGCTTAACTAAAATCAAAGGGCCTCCGCTCAGACTAGCTTGGTTTGAGGGCGTGCCTGACCCCCTAGCCGCTTGGCAAGCTTTATGACGTGTTTTCCGTGTGACATCACAGGGAAGGAAGGGAAATGGCTTGACTACAAATGAGCTGTTTTCAAGCGGTTCAGAGCAGAGCTTTCTGTGGGAGATGGGAACTCCCTTTGGGCTGGACTTTGGGCTTTTTCACTTTGCAAACCTGTTACATGCACAAAAAAGATATATAACTCAATAAAGGAGCGGTAAGGAGAGGGAAAAAGCCAAAAAGCATAATACCACCTCTTAAATTTTGATTGTAACAAACGGAAATGTGAAAACTTCAACTTGAAGGTTTTACATTGGATTACATGCTGCCCCAACTACTTGGCCAGCCACAGTGACGTGTTAAATAGAGTGGCTGGTTGCTGGTTTTTAAATAATTGGATAAAGTTAAGTTACCTTTTGCCCTTCTCTTTTTCTTTTTGCTAAGCTAATCGCCTTCTTGCTCTAGCTTCATATTTAGCATAGCGACATGAAAGAGAGTGGTAACTTGTCAAGCAAGCCTAAAAATTTTCCCAGAATGTTGAAATATTTCATAAACAATTTTAATAGGGACTATGTCTTTGGTAGACAGTAGCTCCAATGAAAGTAAAAGTGACAATGTTTCTAGAAAGAAATTTAGCTTGTAATTTTTCTCCAATGTAATTTTGTGCTTTGATTACCAATAATTAATATTCCAATTACTTCTGTTGTATAACAAATTAGCAAAACAATCTCACCCCATGGTCCAGCTTTAGATCATATCACATGGTCTTCATCAGCAGATGGAGTTTGCCCAGTCATAATGTCTGCATGGGTAAAGCACTGCACTAGAGGTGCGTGAGTAAACATGGTTTTTCGTAATTAGGGTGAACCAACCCTTGAAAGGGCACTTTGGCTAAATCATATGTCAAATCAAACATTTAAAGCGAAAATGAGCTTCAACAGTGGGGGAAAAATCTTTCAGCCAAGGATATGAAATATGGGAATTATCCATCCCTCATGGGATGCAAGCCATGGCATCTGCTCAGAAAAGAGTTAGCATCCACTCACATATCCAAAACATCCCTTTGAGAAGTTTGTAGTCTGTTCAAGTCTTCCAATACCAAATACATACAGGCGAAGCTCTAATTGGCCAGGAAGATAAGACTAATTGCATCTAATTTAAGCCAATGTGCCTACACCAAACAATGACTTTTGTTTGCTACACACTCAAGGAAAAAGTGGTGGCCTGTGGGAAACACTACCAGTGTATTCTAATCATTAACTATCTAGCTGCTCTCCAGTTCACGTTACTTTGCCAAGTATTTATGGCAGTTTGAAATCCTCATCTCTTTCTACCGCTTTGTCTCACTCCTCTGGAGCCTAATCTCAGGGTGGGAGTTTTGGGTTTCTATTGAAATATTTTATCACCTCCCAGGATGCTGTCTGACATGGGAGTCAAGTAAATCTGTACCAAGATCACAGCAGAGTCCTCTGATGTTTTTCAGGAACACCTCGTCTCAGTTAACTCTTAAAAACCCAGACAAATGTAGAACCCTATTAACCAGATTTCTTTGTGATTCCCCTTGAGGGTTGGTGGGAAAGCCATCACATCTCACGGAAGTGCTGAACCATAACGTTTTCTCTGGGAGCGGCTGGGAGTGTCTGGTTTTTAAAGGAAGACGAGAAATCAAATTGACATTCAGCAGTGTTGTGACCTTCTAACTCACTGCTGCTGCATAATCTCCCCTCTTTTCCAGAGTACACAGAGCAGGTGACTGCATGCAAGTACTGATATATTTTGAATCCTGCAGATGTAACAGGTTGCATTCTGTTTACTTGTCCATGTTCTGCACCTGCTTTGTTTTTTAGTGATTTGTCTGAAACATATACTTAAACAATTACCCTGAAGGAAGAGGAACAGAGTAAACAGAAACCAATTGGCATTCCAGAGCATCAGAGAGCATAACCCCATTTTCGATTGTTTGTAACTGATCTGTTATGTGTTACTGATTAACACTTAAAGCTTGACATCAGCTTACAGATGCAGAGCAGATATTTAAAAACCAAAGTCTGAATGACCTCACATTACTTTGTTTGGTCCACAAGTCAAATGGATGTTGCTCAGTGTCCAGATGAGCTGTTTATTCTTAGAGAAAGTCCTCTGATACTTCCATTCTCTCAGAGGGGATCCCCTTTCCACTAAAACCCTACAGTGAGGCTATGAATAATCTTCTGAAGTCCCTGATGCGTAATTAATTTTTAGCAGTAGACCCCTGGTGATGAAGCACTGCAGTGTTATGACAAGCCCCTCCATCAAGCCCATCACCTGTTGGACTCATGCTACGCTTGTTTTCTCAGCAGTAACCCGAGACCAGGCCCTGATTCCCAGCACACAATGGCACCAATGAGACAGCAGGTAAAAAATAGCTTTTGTGTATACAACATTCCCTTACACTTAGGACAGGGAATTATTTTAATGGCAGTTAGGATCTATTATGTGATCTTAGAATTTTTAGCATTTGGGAATTTGAACCCACTGCAAAATTTAAACACAGCAAGAAACTGTCTTTCCAAAGAAGAAACCATGTGGCAACTCACTTCAACAAAGCTAGTATGTAACAATCTGATGAGCATGTGTAATTCTCTAAGTGAACCCAAGGGATTAACAAAAACATCAGCGATAAAAGTGTATTTCACTTTAATCACTCCAATCACTGAGTAACCCTAAACCTTTATACAAGGAATAAGAAGCAGTTAGCCAAAATACAAGATTTCTTATCAGCTTCAAACTAAACGGCACCTGTAACCTTAAATGGTACGTTTCCTGTATAAACCCCACCCTTTCAGATTATTCCACAAATGGAAAGCGCCCTCCACCCTCCAACATCCCTTCCCTAAACACACACACACACACTTCTGCTTCTGCATACATGTTTCCATGACACCAAAGGCGATGAGAGGGGGGAAAATCGCAGCCCAGCACACACACAGCATGGAAACTCTTACCCACAAGTCAAAGCATTGTTTTTACAGGTAGACCAGCGAACCCTGTTGTTACAGGAAATTAGGTCATTTGGATAAAACAATCAATGTACAAGACCGCTACTGAAAACTGAACTACTATAAATGTCAGCACAGCCTGTCCCCTGCTGGGAATGACTATCACTGCCAGTTTTGTGCAAGCAAGAGAGAAACAGAAAAGGTACTGCAGGAATATGGTATTAATTAAGGTTAAGGAATAACTTGCCTGCCCTGATGGGGGTTAGACATTTGCCACAAGTAGGGAATTTTACATGATTCACTTAATTGTCCATTAGGGAATAGGGCACATGGACAGGAAGTGATTCTACATCCTTTCCCAGAATTGCAAAAACACATATCTCTTATTCCCACCACTTTTACAACACAAAGTCTGACCTACATGAACATACTATTGATCATGTGAGCCCAAGGCGACAGCAGCATCAGGATCAAGAGCAAAACAGAGCTATAACACCATTGTTAGAGTATAAAGTGTAAGTGCATTTAGACAGAGACACATTAGTTGAAACAGTTTATTTTTCATTCCCAGACTTCCATTCGTGAAGATGGAAAAAGAGTATACCACATTCACAAGCAGCTCTGTGAGATGGTACTCAAGCACAGCAGTGTTTTGAGCTAAATGCTAACATCAGCATTGTAACATTGAACCAAAATATTGGACATGTAAAATGTAAAATGTTTACCTAAATGAGACATCAGGAGATCACCAAAGTTAGTACAATAAATCCTGAGAGGAACAGAAATGTCCGTACCAAATTTCATGGCAACCCATCCAATAATTGTTGAGACATTTTCATTAAAACCACAAATGTCTCATGGTGGAGCTAGAGGAATCACCAAAGTTATTGCAATAAATTGTCGGGAACCATGAACGTCTGTACCAAATTATGTGGCAATTCATACAGTAGATACAAAGTTATTTTTTTCTGGATAAGTGAAAACTATAATGAACTTAAGGACTAAAAGTTATTGACAAAACAAGAACAAGAACAAGAAAACAGTGGACCAACAAACCAACATTTCCATCCCTAGCGCCAGTGGTTTGGGGAACGAGAGCATGAACTGCATAGTCAAGTAATATTGCAACATTATTTTAATGACATAATATTACCACACCAGAGGGTTATCCTCATTCATCTATCAGTCCCTGAACATTTTGTCCCGTTGACGTCATCCGCTGTAACTATTCAGCTGACACCTAAAAAAAGTGAAGTAATCATGAAGAAAACCTCAAACAAGTAAAGACAGTCAACAACCAAAATGACACAACTTCCACCAATTAACCACAGACATTTTGTAAAGATTATTGTCTAGTTGTTTACATGAATCCTCAGAGGTCCAAGGGTCAGGCATGAGATGCGGATTCCTCTTTCTCCAGATACTGCTGATATGAAGTCACCTCTTTCCTGGTGAGAAAACACTCACATGAGGTTACCCACTGGTTGTTGTTAAGAGACTATGTAAGCATATAGATATTCAAACTTCCACCACGAGGAAAGCTGGGCACACAGCCAGTTGCTTAGCTAATGGGATGGTTTTTATTACAGGAGTGAAAGGAAGCAAGAACATGTAGAACAGGTAAAACATGCACAAACAGAAAGTACTGTACATGCTGGGGTTTTTTTCAGTATCTTCCATAGTATGTGGTGTTTTATAGTTGTTGGTAGGGAATTTGGATTTAGCGATGACAGACATGTCCATGGGGAGCAACAGGCAGAGCAAGACACACCATATTTCACACAGCTGTGGACACACAGCTGTTTTTCTGGTTCTGCTGGGAGTCACTCGACAGTGCTGCCATGCTTTGCTGTTGTTCAGTTTCCTTTTTGCTTGTTCTGGCAGTGCCATCTTATACTCAGATCTTGATGACATAATAGAAATCTTCTGGTTTGGGCTTCAGTGGGTTCTTGCACATTCAAGCCTATTTCAGACATGGGCTACAGTATCAACTCTAATAAATGAATCACATGCAACATTTACACATACACAAACCAAGATTCTAGTGGTGTCAATGATGATGGATCTTTTGTACAGAATATATTCTAGCATTACCTTGATGTGATCAGTTTTGTTTGGAACTGCTATTCTACTGAGGAAACAAGCCATCTAATATGGTGAACTTAAGATGTCATGGAAATGGTTTGAAAGCATCTTAGCTGAAGAACAGCTGTCCGAACTACACTTGTCCAAGACAAAAAAACCTTCTTCCCCTCACATGGCAGAACAATAGGAATATTCCACATATTATTCTATCCTAGCCACATATATTTCATATATATTCATATGAATTTTCTGTTGTTTCCTCCTTGTGCTTTGTATCCAGTAAGAGTTTTTTTGGGCATTGAAGAGCTCAATATTTTGCTTGAACAATGTATGCCATACCTCTCAGTATAATGCATAGACAAGCTTCTGGAGATATATTGCCATTTCACTGATGGTTCCCAAAGAGAAAGTTTGAGCAGCTTCAGTTTTGTGTTGACCTTTACTTCCTGCATTGTTTCCTTCTTCCTGCATTCAGAATGACCTTTATGTCGGAGGTCTGGAGGTCTGGAGGTCTGGATTTCCCACCTTAGTTCAGCCAGCATGTGCAGAACAGGGCAGACTAGTGAAAATACCATGAGCAGGTTTTATGAATAGTGCCATTTAAAAGGGATTGGTTTCGGTGAAGGTCTAACGATGCCATAGCACTGGCGTCACAGAGTGAGAGGGAAAGAGGGAGCATTCTTTCCAGGCGCTGGAGCAGCACTTTCAGACTGGTAGACTGGAGTGAGGTGGTGTGGCAACTTTCCATTTCACATATGTCACTCCTAATGCCCAGATGCTCTGTCCAGTCACAACATTAAAATTTAAGCCCAGATAAAGCTGGTGATTTTGCACATCTGTCAACAAGCTCTGAGATGAGATGTGGGAGCCATTCTCTCTTCTGATTATGAGGTTTTGTTAAAATCTTTCCACAGGCTCGTGATTGTTCATCAGCCATGAAAGTTTCAGGCCCGGCTGAGTTCTTCCGGCTATTGGAGAGGTAGGACAATAGAAAGCCAGAGGCTGAAAAGGTTAAACAGATGATGCATAGTTCTAGTGCTGTGGATGTCTGCCACAATTGTTCATGGGGTTTTTGCCTGTTTGTGGTGTTTTTGTGTGTGTGTGTGTGTGTGTGTGTGTGGGCCCACTCTCAGACTCTTGGCTAACTGAATAAGGCACACATAACAAAACAGACACATGATGACTGGCACAGAAGAGTAGGGTCATTTTAATCAGGTAACTTCAACAGAAGGGACAGGCTTAAAGGAGTACACCAGCGATTTAATATTGCACTTCCACAAAGTTGGGAAACTTGCCAGAGACACATTAAAAACAGAATGGTCAACGTCAAAGCAACAGAGGCTGAGAAGCTCCAAAAACACTGGATCCTACACTTCCCATCATGAAACTCAACAGCCTTAGACCCTACCTGCCTGATTAATGCCCATGTCTTTAAAACTCCACACTCTCAGTTTGTACTGGAGATTTCTGTAATAAACTTGACAAAGCTCTATCAGAGCCACAGAACACATTGTACAATATTACTCCTGGGGACCTGAAAACTGAACTTAACAGATAGAACCTAGATAGTATCCCTCAATGTAGCTGGTCATCATAGCGACATAATTTTCAATGCGACACACATACCAGCGCCCCACAAACAGCTGTCTTTTTATTTAAGCTAAAATGTTTCAACATTGCTCAGAATGCAAAGACAAATAAGCGGTATGACAACCTTACGGCTGCGTTTTCCTCTGCCGTTGTTGCTGCAGCGGTCTGTGTGACTGTGGGAACAGACGGCCTCGCGAGCTTCTCCCGTGCGTTGCCACAGGCCCCCGCCGTCACTTGCGGAGCTCCTCAACTCCGAAAACCTTCAAGCACATTTTTGTTCCGCCATCACTTCTCGTAAAACTTTCAATATTTAAAATCTACACAGTTGATTTCTCACCTCAAAACTTCTCAGAAGTGGATTTAGTGATGAAATAAAGTACGACAATTGACAAAAAACTGTTGCTGGCCTCTGTCTGGCGCGCGCAATGATGATGCAGTGAATAGTGACGATTCTCTCTGACCAATCAGCAGTCTGCTTTTACGTCACATTTTAGTATCGCCTCAGCTCGCTTGGAACTTCGACGGAGGTGATACGAAAAAAAGTACCTGGAAGCAGGTACAGATACAACATTTCTACAATGCAAAACCAAACAAGTCGAGCTGGTAGTCTGCAGTGGAAAAGGGGCTATACATGACATGGATGCAGTACTGCATGTAGAGGTTGTACTTGGCAGGAACATGCTGACTTTATGCTGCCATCTAATGGTCATCAATTGTACTGCACCCAGCAGGCAGTCTTTGTTATGACCTCCAGTTTCTGAATGAGGACAAAGGGCTCATATTTTCTCCTTTTTGCTTCTCCATACTTCTCCCCTTAGAGTGACAACACATAATGTACAGATTTCGAGTTCATCAGTTACATCAGTTTGCATTAAATAATTGTGATGACAAAACAAACAGATAAATACTAAGTAAAATAATTATTTTATATATATATATATATATAGATATATATAAATAAAATAATTATTTTATATATATATATATATATAAATTAGAAACAATGTAATACATTAAAGATAACTGAATTGGAACAAATGTCTTTGGGAAAATATGACATTCAAAGATAGTATTGAGTAAAAGCACAAAATGGATCAACATCATGGGAGTTAAGCTTTATGAATAAATTCTACATATTATACCCTGAAGACGGACAGAATATAACAAACCTCTGAGTGTTACTAACCTAGCCAAATCAAGGTCACCAATGGCAGCATAACCTCTTTTTTTATGTGAAATAAATATATATATACTAACTAAAATCAACACAACACACATAAAATGTTATCCATTTTAAAATGAGTGTTTTATTGTTTTTATTTTTGTATAAAAACCTTTTTGTCCATTTTAGGCAACAGTTAGCATGAGAGTGGTTCTCACAGCTTTTAGATGAAGTCTAAACATATCTGTCTTTTCAACAATCACGCGCCCCTTTCATACAGAGAAACACACAATCACATAGTGTAGTGAAGTTGATTTGATGCAGTGGTCCCAAATCTATGTCTATTAGTAGAAAGCCAAAGACAAAAGCTCAACAATAGGCAGCTTGTAATCATCATCACTTCAAAGATGGTGCTATGTCAGGCAAGTCACGCGAACACAAAGGGCCACAATAAATTCACAGCCTCACAATAACTACAGGAGACTGCTGTTAAAATCTGATGGATGAAAGCGTCATTTAATTAGGTTTGGAACCACTGCTTTGGTGCAACTCTTAAACAGATTTATATAAAGACAATTTCAAACAAAAGGCAAAGAAATAGATCAGACATCTCATACACAGCAGCACATCCTGTGTTACCAAAAGCAACAGCTGTGATTTTAGGCAACAAAACAAAGGACTGATTTTGTGTAAGAAGAGTCGGCACACTTACGCAGATCAGTATTAATGAGACATAGCTTAAAAAAGACATTTAAAGACCAGAAATGTTATACAATTGCATTTACATACTCAATGACAAAACACCTCATTCCAGAATCGCCACGTCAATGATTTGCAGTGCAGTAGCTATTGCGTCCTATGAGAGGCTCTCCAACAATTTTTAAGTCTTACATCAGTCATCGAGAAACATCTCCTTGAAATCACATTTCTCATGATGGTTGGGAGAAATCAGTGAATGTTAAATCTGTAACATCAGCACCTTTCAGGAATAAAATATGACCCTCACTAATATACCCCCCTCCCGTTTCATAGTACAGTACATACACATGTACATGCACACACAGATGCGTGCATGACTTTCTCTCTCGCATAGACACACAAATGTGAAGTATCATACATACATACACACATACTGTACAGATTGAACATAACATCTACAAATTCAGGTTGTTGTCAATGTGTTTCATAAATTAGTAACATCACATCATTTTACTTTCAACAGCACAGGCTGTTATTTTCTTTGACTCTTTAAATGCTCTTTTCTTCATATGAAATTTGACTTGATACAGAATCATCTCTTCCTTACAGTATAACTCATTATAAGATGGTATGAGTGAGAAGATCTATTCTGGCATTTCATCACAACATGACATGACTGACTACATGGTGTTACAGTGTAGCAGTATGAAGGAAATAACATTTCCTTTCACTCCCCCCCCACCACCACCACCACCACCACCACTGTGAGGACTTCAAACCAACAGCATCTAATTCACAAAAAACACATTACTCAAAGAAATAATAAGTAATATCATAGGCATTGTAACTACAGGTAAACTAGGTTTTTGTTGACAAATTGATTGCATTTGCACAAGCAGCCCTAGTGAGCAAGAGCAACAACTAAGGCCAGTGCTAGTCTGCTGCTCAGTGTTGGTTTACCTTCATAACAGCAGAGCCCCAACACTCGCTGCCCTCAGTTCACAATGTGCATACAGATCAAAAAAGCAGCAACCCCATCTATGTCTTGCACTTTGCAAATGCATATACAGTACACAAAAACAAGTATTTCCAGGATTATTAGGTCTATTTTCAGCGGAAGATACTATCAGAGGCCGTCATTTGGCTTGACTACAGCACATGTTTGCTGTAATGGAAAGTGAGCCAGCAAGTATCTTAACACACCAGCTTCTTGCGCACTGCAAAACAATTTGTGTTTAGTTTTGATAACTTAATACATCACCAAACAAAAGGCTTTTGTCAGCATTCACACTTTGTGTTTTCTGTTTGCTGCGTTGGAAATTAACAAAGCACTACTTGCTGTACTCTCTCATCGACAAATGACTTCTACTCGCAAGTGTTTTTACGTTTTCCCATTAAGGCCGCATTCATCACCCCCAACAGAATTACATACAATGTTGCCTTGTAACTGCATCCATATTACTTCTGGGGAGTGATCAGTATGTGCTTTCAGCACCCCCCACCCTCCCCCCACTCATGTATTGTAATAGTCAAGCTTATTCTCAACATAATTCAACGACAGTCACTTCAAGAGATTGCAACCTGTAATCATTCTTGATTATAGCAGTGATAAATGTGAAATGTGTAATTTTTTCATCTTAGATGAAGCTATTGTGCAAAATATCTGCAGAGAAGCTAAAACTAGACTTCAGGAGGCGGTGGATCTACTTCTCCCTCCAAGCGGGACGCCCGTTGGCAGTGCTCTTCAGGGAGACTCTGCTGGAGACTCAAGGGCCTCTCCTTCACTACTTCCACACGTTCCTCTGAGCACAGAATTACATCGGTCAAACACTTGCCCAAATTCTGCCTGCCGGTGATCTCTTCAGGCTTATCATCCTTCCTCTCCTCTCCTCCTTCTTGTTTTGTCTCCACACATTCGCCTCCTCTTGAATCTTGTTCTCTCACCAAGCGCTCCTCCTGTTCAGCCTCTTCTGCTCTGGGCAGGTTCTCAAAGGATTCAGGCTCTATGGGACTGAGCTGATAGTAGAGCAGAGAAGTGGAGTCTTTGAGGAGGTCAGAGGGGCTCTCCTCTTGGTTATCAGTGATGCACAGGACCGTGGCCCCCGTGGGGAACGGCCCCTGCAGTAGGACCTGCTCCACACCTGACACCTCAGCCTGTTCGGGCAGCTCCCCTCCCAAGGCACTGGGCATGAGGCAGAGAGGTTGCTCTGTCAGACCTCCTGTGCCCAGCTCCTGCTGCACTGCTTCCCCTTCTGCCTCCTCCCTCTCCCTCCTCTCCTGCTCCTCTGCACTCTGCAGGTGCAACACAGCTGTCTCATTCTCACGCTCCAGAATGTCCTGCTCTGCCAGGAGATCTTGAACTTCCACCACTGTCTGCACCTCACTCTCCTCCAGCTCAGAATCCAGGCCAGTGGCTGAGGATAGGTCCGGAGAAGTGGGGCAAGTGGAGGAGGGGGAGGACAACTGGTCAGATTCAGCATACTGGTCCCCAGACCCTTGTATAAGCATCCTCCTCTTCTCCAGGTCCAGCTTCATGATGGTGTGCAGGTAGTGAGTTCTGACACGTAGAGGGTTGAACTCGATGCGGCCCGCTCCATTGCCGCAACCATCCCTAGAGCAGCCACATGGGAATGACATTCGATCCACCTGGGGATGAAAGCAGTGGTAATTTCTGTTTCAACAGGAAAGGTTAGACACATGGATTTTGCTGACTCATTTACACGAGTATTATTTAAGTTATATGCGAGTTCACCATTGTGCAAAGTAGAAAGACAGATGACGCAGTACATGCCAAGATAAGTACATCACTAAAATAATGGCAACCAAGACAATATCTGGTTACTGTGTAATACGTCAAGTAGAGATAGAGTTGTACTTCCTCCTAAAACTAAAATGAAATGAAAATATAACCAAAAAAGAGAAAGATAATTCATAATGTTTAACATTGCAATTTCTAACCTATAACATTGACAGTATTAGTGCTGCAATTAAAAATTACCTTCAACGTTGATTCATATTTTTTCTATTAACCATAAATCAATCCTAGATGCAGACGTCATCACGTCTTGTTTTGTCTGACCAAAAACCCAAAATATAAGATGTAAAAGGTAAAAGCAGGAAATCCTCACATCCACTTTTGAGAAGCTGGAACATTAGAACATTTAAACTATTGAATTAATTTATTATCAAAATAGTTGCCAATTCATTTTCTGTTAAACTAACTACTCGACTAATCACTGTAGCTCGAAATAATTCATGCACAGAGATACAGCCTTTAATGTTTATACAGTTTCTTTTAAAACAAACATTAAATTATAACTTTAAATTCTATTTGTACATGGGAACCATGGAACAACATGCACATGAACATATGCAGAAATTTTCTATATGCATCAATATGCTTTGACAATTTTGTTTATCATCTTTAATTTCAGTAAATTGAAATGAGATTAAAGGAGTTACTAGAAAATACAGTACCTACACTGGGACACTGGATTTCAACAAATGGAAGACAAAGACAGAGACCGTTTTCAAGTGCCAGCTAGCAGAATAAAACAGCAGAAGTGCTGCAGGAACACAATGAATCTATGCTATCATATTTTCAAACAATAGGGATAGTTTCACTGGAATACCTGAACATGTTTATTGCTGCCTTAGATACTGAATTGAACTGTGGTTGACATTCCACAGGCCACCAAATATTTGCTTAAAATGAAATGAATAGGCCTTTTTCACAGCAGACATTTTGACTTGTTTTAGTAGGAATACACCCAATATCACAATACAAGGACCCTGAAACTGAGGCAGCTAATTGGAATTTGGCTATCACAACTGTATTATTTCCACCTGTGCTTTCCCTACTGTCAGTGTCAAAAGACTTAAATTGCACATATGACTTCAAATTAAAAATGATTCATGTTTGGTAAACAGCACACATTTTATTGAGCAGTGAAGACAGACTCATCCGAGTCTCAGCAAACTGCACAGTGAACTGCACACTGTTCTTTCTGCACATGTACACAGAGAGGCCAGCAACCCTTACCTGGCACTTAATACCAGCCTGGCTGCAGCCGCAGTGGCGAGGGTCACAATATAAGCGGCAGTCGCAGCCGCATTCCTCACGCGAGAGGCGGATAGCTCTGAGTTCAGCTTTCTCCCTGGCATCTATGCGGGCGATGCCCGAGGCTCGCAGGAGGGCTCGACGACGCTTTGTGGGCAGCGGCTGAAGGAAGAAACAATCATCCACCTCCACCCCGTCCACATCGAGGTCCTCATCCGATACATCCTCCAGAGTTAGCAGGTCTGCCTGGGCGCACTCCACTGTGCCGTTCCTTGTCAGCTGTGGATGACAGTTAGTGTAGCTGTGAGCTGCAGACAATAAGAGACAGATTCCCCATTTAAAGCTCAAGTACATAATAATCATCCTAAACACTGATCAAATACAGCTGTATCTGTAGCTCAATCATTTCATTCTACAACTTTTAAATGGACAATGTTGGGAAAGCACTCAGATCCTTTTTTAAGCAAAAGTACCAATACAACAATGTAAAAATACTTAATTAAAAGTAAAAGCCCTGCAATCAAAACCCAACTTAAGAAAAAATAAACAAGTATTATCACCAAACGTTCTGCAGAAAATTGGCCCCGGTAACTGACATATTATTAATACATACATTGTTTCATTTTTCTTTTCAATTGTACTGTTGTAACTGGAGTTGCGCCCTCTCACAGGATAAATCTGGGGGGTCATGAGATGAGTAATGGGATGAAATAAACGTTCTGCTCCACACATAGGTATTAATTTCTTTTCTGATGAATATTTGACCATTTTACTTCTTTGAGCCTCAAACAATTATTTAAATAAAACCATTTGAGAAGTCTTTAGTGGACCTGCTAGCAACTCATAGGCATATGAAATGTGACAAGGGGCCCCAGCTACAGACAGTTTTTTGTAATTGGCCACAAGTGAAAAAGACTTGGTAATGTACAAATCTTAATCTGAAAAAAAAACAGTAACTTCAGATGTCAAATAAACTGAATGGAGTAAAAAGTACAACATTTTCCCTTTGGACTGTAGTGGAATAGATGTATAAAGTAGCATAAAATGAAAAGTAAATGTACTTTGCACTTTGTAAATGTTACTTTTCACTACTGCGAATTGAGAAATCATCTTTTTTTTAAAACTATATTCTAAATGTCAACTCAAATTAACCAAGGGTGCACAACATATTTTTATGCTTGACCCAAAACAAGGCACCTTGGAACACAAGGTGATATACTTCAACTCATCCCTTTAATCCACTGATCCAGACACTCCTACCTTCATCTTGCGGGCATTGAGCTTCTCTTGGCGCAGATGCTGGCGTAAAGTGTGTCGGTGACTCGTTTCCTGTTCTCGGGCAAACTCGCCCAGTGTGTAGTGTCTGATGGAGGAGTGGTGACGTGCCATGCCCAGGGAGCTGCCCCCTTGGCTGGGCACGCTGGTGAATCCCTGCCGCCGGGGGAAGTAATACACTGTCACCACATCAAAACGCACCCGTTTCCCCCCTGGTGACGGCTTGTGCTGTCGGAGGATGGAGGTGGCTGAAGTGGCAAGAAGGGGAGAGATTTGGAATGCAATGTTATATATGAGTAATTAAATGCTTTTGCTTATTAACTGTTTGAGTGGGTTTTAGAGTGTATTGCCTTTAACGTGTGTCTCCTGTTGTTCCTTACGGGTAAATGCAGTGCTTGATGGGGGGTTAAGGCTGTCACAGCTGTCAGCGCTGTCACTGCTGGAGATGTCATCGTCAGAGTCCTTGGGTGTAGAGAATGGAGAGCTGTTGTCCACCTCTTCATATCTTCGTTTGAGACTGAGGGACGAACCTGCCTCCATGGAAACTCGGTGTCTGAGGATCACAGAGCAGCATGTCGAGCCACAGACAACAGACTAGGCACCAGTCAATGCGGAGCAAAAGATGTGAGAAAGTGGATTCTTTTGTGGAAATTTGCAAAAACAATGATTAATGAATTAATGAAAGACAGAGTAAATAATAATATTTGTTTACTAATTGAACACCTTAGAAATATTCTTCAGGAACTGAACTGGATCATATGTATCAAACTGTTCCAGTGTCAGGTCAGTTCTCAACAACGACACAGAAACAAAAAGGTGACATCAGCTGTTTGCTCCTGTCTCCTTTCATCTGTATTCCAGCTCCATCATTTCCTCTCTCTGTGCCCCCCCACCAAGCTCACATGAAATCCTACTTTGAAATCATCGAGTCTGGAAACGTCACCATAGCAACTAGGCAAGCACGGTTTAATATGAACAGCCTTGAAGCAAATGATCTCTGTGGCTTCTCACTCTTTCATTCTGTTAATTCTGCTATAAACAGTGCAGGGGAGGGGGATCAATATGAGTGAATCTGAAAGCTAAAGCTGATCAATCACATCAGCAGGAGAGGTCGAACAAGGTGAATGAAAGGAGCTTAGGTTATATTATGTTATGCCTTGTAGGTCTGTGGTCAAAGTGCATCTTACAAAGTTTTATATTTTTTAAACACAGTACAAATACATGAATACTTGTGATGATATTCCAGAAAGACAGTGTGTCCGTGTACAAAACTGTACCTTAAGCGTATTTTATTAGTATTACCTATGAATAAGTTACCCTATTTCCAAAGGTAATTAATAGTTTACTATGCAACTCTACTATCTGTATGAGGCAAATTTTTAACTGGGCCTGGGTTAACATGTCACATGGTACTGACAGCAACATGCTGTATCTCCTTTCCTAAATAGGACATCTCCAAATGAGCCATTATGAAACTTCTCAAAGGCAAAATCCAGCCCCTAAATAGAACTAATATGTACATTTCTATATTATTGTACAGTGTAGTTTGTCCTTTTGCTAAATAAAGAGATGATGTAGTGATGATGTCATATAGAGACAAATCCTGGAGCTGCTCTGTGTATAGTGAATAATGAAACAACTGCTGCAGCCACAGTGATTTTACTGGGATATGAGGACATTTTCTGTAAGGAAGTCCTAAAATTGGATGCAATAATTTAATGTCTCAAACATAAATCATGAGCCCAGAGTGTGAAACTAATCAGTTCACGTCTTCATGCTCAGGGGGATAATGTAGTTGTCTGAACAGCACATCAATTCAGTTTTAATGTGGATGTTCCTCTTTGAATTGAGGTTTTTAAGCCAATTTAACACTCCTGAAGAGGCTGTGACGAACACAGGTCAAGTAAAGATGCTTGAGTGGTTCTAGCATCATTGTAAACTGCATCTTCCACCTGGGATGCCAATGTAAATAGGGCAAAGGCTGAATTTTGATAGCTGGCTGATTTCCCTTATGGGAACCAGACTCACCCTCCTGTTCCTTTAAGGACTTAGTTGGACAGTGGCAGCCTAAAGTATGCTTACAGACCACTGTGACTTAATGCTATTTACCTTCAGGGACATGCACTGTTGGGTGATTGTATTTGTTTAACTGTGCACATGCAGCAACTGAACAGACTGTTGGGGGAGGCTGGATATGATCAGTCTGACAGGCAAAGACTCGACCGCCCTGTCTATCCCCATTTTTTTACACACACATAAAGACACACACAATGGCAAACCGACCGGTTAATGAAATACTAAAACATCTTACCTGGAGCAGAAACAAAGACCCTTATTCCAACGAACTCGTAGGTCTTTTCCCTTTTCTAATGTGAGCTGCACATCAATCTTTTAACGCCCTATGAGATGCTCTTTTTGTGCCAGAACCGGTATTCCTGAACCGAGTATCCAGACTGCAACCGCGGAGCAATGGTAACCCCAAGTGATCTGGCTGAAAGCTGGCGTGACTGTCAATTTGCAACACTTATATCTGACTATATGAGGCTATTTAGGTTCCATGCTCATTGTTCTGCACACTGAAGGATCACAGAGAAAGCAGGAGCTGTCTATTAGACCTGCGGGTTTGGTTTAAATGTTGCATGCCTATCTATTTTAAAAGACAGACTGCAGAAAGAGGGGCGTCATATGATTAACTGCGATTTATTCCCCAACATTTTCGGTGCAACATGAATAAATGTAACCGAGTGCCTTATCTTCCTGATGTAAGCCTTGAAATGACTGCGATGGAGAAATCCGCTGACATCTGTGTTGGTTTATCCTTTTTCTCACCGGGGCGGGTTCGGTCGGCGGTGCTTACTTCGCTGTCTTCTCGTATTAATGCGGATTGGCCTTTCCCCCCCCCGATTGGTGTCAAAATGTTGCAAACGAACTAACGAGAAGACGCCTTTTCTCCCCGCTTCGCCCCGGCCCCGTTTGTTACAATGTAACAATGGAGGAAGAAGTTCTTCCCTGTAGCCGTATATATACTTATTGTGACATCACCGGCATGCCCTACGCCGGAGCATGCTGGGAAATGAAGTGATTTATTTTTTCTTTGTTCATGTTGTGCAGAAACAGACGTGCACAATTTCAGAGCACCATGATAGGGATGGAATTTAACATAAACCTGCATCTTAATACAAACTCATTTACAGTATATATTATTGTCTTGTCAAAGCTAGTCTCTACAGCAACAAAACGAATGTAATAAGCCACATTCACACTCCACATTCGTCCATCAAAGGGAAAGCTGTTTTAATAATATGAATAAAATCATTTGGTAAGATATTGTTAAAAAACAAAACCACATTTATTTTATTTGTACAAAGAGTATCAAGGAGAGACAACAGATGGCAGCCAGTACATGGGTAAGTATTTTAATAATGCTGATGAGATGTGGCAAAAATCTAAAATGTCAAGCTATCAGTTTCATGTAAGCAGTACAATGGAGTGAACACAAACTAATTATATCTTTTCACATACAGCTCTGGTGTGTCCAGCAGCCCTTTACATGTAGTAGTATTTCGAAGTGGTAACATCCATAAACAATGATGAAGAGACTATGATATGTTAAAAAGGTTTTTTTTTTTTTTTTTTCTTTTTAAACTGCCAACATGACACACGATTTCTTGTGAAAACATTTTAAAATAATGATCTATTTACAAATAATGTTGGAAAATGGACAAAATAAACATAATGACATGCTAAATGAACTGATGGGAAATGCAGTACATGAACCAAAGATGGTTTGCTGGTGTTGTCACTGTGATCACTAACATAGGCAGTGTTTCATCATCATTCAAGACTCATAAGTAACAACCACGAGTTCCAGTATGCAATCTACACTAACTGTGAGGACCAAACAGTGTTGGGAGTCTGAAACAAAGGAAAAATTAACTGTTCAAACCAGTGAAAAGACTGACTCTGTTTGGGTTTAAAGGAATCACAGATGTTATTGATAACAGCTGGATGGAAGAGTTGCCCTTGATGTCCTGATTGCTGATTTTTGATGCCGCCTCTTGGGGTTCTTTGATGTGATTGTGTTAGTTATACCATGTGTCTTGCAGACTGGCTTAAGTGGATCCCGGTAAGGCAGCCTAGCATGAAGACGAGATATCATGCTGCATTGCAGACTGAAAGTCAAGTACTGTCAGAGTCACTTTTTTGTCACTTTTCCCCCCACCTTTTTTGGTTGTTGGTTGTTGGTTTTTAAAGAGACAACAAACTAAACTTTATTTCTGAAGCGCAGAGCCTTGGCACACCAGATACTCAGCTAACAAATAAACAGTGATAGCAGCTGTAGTGCCACTAAACTCGTTCATGAGACATAAGCGACAGAGGAAAAATGCAACCATTTAAAGGAGACAACGGCAGGGCAAGAAGGAGATCGTCACCTCACTGTGGTAACTGTCACTCCCTCAAAAGTAAGACAGCATGGTATAGAGGGCCAGGTGTATCAGTCACATACTCCTCCTAGCAGCCACAAGAGGTTTCTTGGGGCATCTCCACATATTCCAGGAACAGCAAGGAGTATGAAGTTCTAGAGGGGATGACTGGATCGGGCCTAACGAAGAGCAACGCCATTCTCCTACGCAGTATTCACTTCAAGATGATGTGGTAGCCATCATTTGTGTCATCTGGAAAGAAAAGAAAAACATAGCAGGGAAGAGTGTTATAAATAAACTAGCAATGATAAAGTTGATCAAGGCTCAATGTTAAATATAGAAACAGATAAATCATCATTTATTAATGCCACACTCAAATACCTTTCATTGTGTCCAAAACAAAACATACTTCATCTTGGAAGTTCTGGATCATCTGGTAAAAAGAGAATAAATGTTTGATGCAGGAGAGAAACCAGCTACAGATGTTTACTAGCATGTAATGACAACTAGTCTCTATTGGATTTGCATCATCTTTGATTTGAAAGTGTAGACTTGGTGAAGCAGTGGAATTATAGGGGGGAAAAAAAATCTTACCTCATCACTAACCAGTACATGGATGCCAGTGGGACCCTGTTTAAAGATCTGATTTATCTGTCTGGATGAAATGTTGAAGAGCTGAGCGATCTTCTCTGTCAGCTCAGCAGATGTGAGTTCCTCCAGGTAAATTGCGTGATATACTACAAGAACAAAACAGGTATAAAAAACACAAAAAGAGTAAAATCCGTATGTGTCATATGTGTGTGTTTATAGGGATATTTTAACCACTGTATATACCATATTCAAAATTTACTTTGTATAAACAGAGAGAGTCCTTCTGTGCACAGCAAGGGACACATTTTACTTGTTTGACATAAATATAAAAACAAGGAAGTAGGCATGAGCAGCAGCTACCACAGCAGAACCAAAAGAATAGTGCCTAGAGATACGGTAATGTAAACTTGAAGAAATATTTTGACATTTTGGAAAATACACTTATTTGTTTCTTGATGAGAGTTAGATGAGAAGGCTGATATAATTGTCATGTCTGGATTGTAAATATGAAGCTACAGTCAGCAGCCAGTTAGCTTAGCAAAAACCCTGGAAACAGGGGGAAACAGTTAGCAAGGCTCTGTTTCAAGGTCACAAAATCCTCCTACCAGTTTACTAATTAACACATTACATCTTGGTTGCTTAACCTATACAAAAATGACAAGTTGCAGTTTTACAGGAGGAATTATTCCTGAGCCAGGCGCAGATGTAAGAATGGTATCAATCTTCTTATTTACCTCTCAGGAAGAAAGCTAATAAGTTTATTTCCCAAAAAGTATTATTTCAAATGTCACCAACAGAAAATTAAAGTAGTTTCTCTGTCAAGTGATGACAAGATGGGTGCAGTACAAAAAACAACTAAAGCAACAGCTGCATATAAGCAAAGATATTGTCAAAAATATTTAATGTATTTGAGGATTGCACCTTTTCTTTTTTCAATCCAGTGTTTGATGTCATGATGCAGCGACACCAGGATTATGTCATGTACCTGACAGTGCCTTCTAGCTCAACTCTAAGGTATGCTGCCCCGAATTCAACGTTTAATTTATGTATTTTGGCATAACAAACATGGATGAACCATTAACATGCACTGACCAAAGAATGTGTTGGCGGCGGCTTCTCCATTTTCATGTTTCGGCTGGTGTTCCCGTGCCTGCTGAGACTCCTGGCAAACGTAGATGGTCAGCCTCGGCCGTACCACCCTGTAAGCAGCATCCACACAGAGGAACGTGACAAAATGTCCATAAAAGTATGAGACCTTTATTAATACATTAGGAAAAAGACATATTGTAAGATGAGAGTCAATTGAAGAACACCCACCGTCCCTTCAGTGCATTGAAGAGTCTTATACCATCAGCTGGCCCACAGATCTGAATGACATCCTCCCTGGTCAGCTTCAACAGGTCTCCCCCTGGCCCACAAAAACAAAACCTTACTTTTATAACGTAGAACTCTTCCATCTGTTTTCTCACCCTGCATACTCCTCATATGCCAATGTCTATAGCCCTTTACATACATGTGAATGTGTAACTTGGTAACGGTAAAGCTAGATATTTATTTATTCATTTATGTAGTCGGAGTGAAAATCTAAAAGTGAGGGAGTGAATGCAAGTCTTTATATTAATGTAATTGTACAAATGTTTAGTTTTTTCTTTTTTTAAAATCACTGCCATGAGGGAGAAAATCATCCATAGCAACTTAAAACAGACAATTGTTTGTTAAACAGTGCTTAACAGATGATAATTAAGTGATCTTTTCTTTGTTAGTGCTGTGCACAAATGTACAAAGGGCATTTAATTTCTCTCTCTGCGTGTTTTACCTCATGCCACTGTGGCCTTTATGTTAATCTGTTTGACCACTGAATTCAGTCTTGTGTCATGATAAGTCATACAGAAATGTTAAAAGGTCCAATTGTCGTGACCTTGATGTACAGTAGGTGTGACTCAGGCACTTATTCATTCATGAGACCAACATGGAAACATCACGTTTAGGTAACGAGGTGCATGACTGAAAGGGTTTTATTTCCTCTCAATTCTTGGCTCGTCACACTCGTGACACTATACTAAAATAAATAGGTGTATAAATGGTAACAATTCTGTATTCAAGAGACATTTTACCTGAGAAGTTGGTAAAGAGCCGACAGAAGGGGGAGAAGCGGTTTCTTAAAAGCCACTGTTGTGCCTCCTGCGGAGTTGCTGTGGGCAGTAAATTCTGAGAAGAAACAAACAAAACAGAACCCAGGATTAAACAATACATTGCAATAATCTCAATGAGCATCTCAGAGTTAGGTCAAGTCACATGTGAAAAAAAACAGCTACACCATGCCATACAGTAAACTGTATGTCCTTCACTTGAGAAAACCTTCAAGGAACAGTAAACATACAAAGAAAATTGGCAGATGTAAGGCTGCCTTCTGTGACTTTTATTTCAAATATCAATTTAACATGTTAAATCAAGAATCACTACCTGACTGTGACCAGTCTTGGTAGTACAGTAACTGCACTCTTGATGTCAATAAGACTGAATCTATTTAACCTTTAACAGAGAGTTCACTTACAATGGGTGCAAAATTAATGCAACAATTTCCACTGTGCAGAGTTTATTAATCTCTAACCATTACTTCATTCAATGTATGCAAGTAACTAAAGCAAAACACATCGGCTAGACATATGCCCAAATATACAGTGTATACAGCATGAACTAAATCATGTTTCAGGGTTTAATAATACAAACATTGAATCATTGCACAGAATAGAGTCGACCTTGTATTTTTGATTTATCATTGTTAGGATTGACCTTGAGGAAGGTAAGGCTTATTTTTGTTTATTTTATGTTTTCAAAGTGCCTCAGATAATCTATTGGGAGGCAGAGGATTAATACCAAGATGTCGGCTTTGCATTTGTGAATATTAATATGCAGTGATTCAGTGCGGCAGGAGGTAGCCAGGCAGTAAACCCAGAAAGCAAAAACGCACTTGTACTTACATCAACTACCTGAACAACGGTACTTACATCCGCAACCTGAACAACAGGCTCAGGCTGGTGGTTTGGTGATCCATTTCTAAAAAGGATAAAAAGCGACCATGTCAAACAAGGGAAGAATCCCTTAAATCCACATTAAAAAGAATCTAAACATCATGTGTGTTCCTCACTAATGGAAATAACAGAGCCACTATGTGGATTTTATAGTGCATTAAATTCAAAACAGAATTAATCATGACGTAGTGGCAGAAATAACTCATACCCTTCCACAACTGGGAAGCTGTTGTGTGTGCTGTTGAAGCCAGGAGATGGAGAGTTGCTGACATATGTGACCTCAGGCCAGGGACAGCACTGCAAAGGACAGTTTGGTTATTGTGGAATCTAAATAACCTGCCACTAGTAATAAGCTACAGCTTGTACATTTAATGTACCCACACTGTTTGTGTTTTAGTCGGTGTGTCAACCACAATTTCATTACCTAGTTTTCCACTAATTTGTTGGAATTTGTGCTGGGAGGATAACTAAATCGATTAGACGATTGACCGATAATGAAAATAATTGTTGGTGGCAACTCTAGTTGGATGTAGATATTTTGAGGTTGACCAACAGCCCATTACAGCTGTTTTTGGTCTTCTCCCATGTCATTTTGTAAATAAGAGTATAATCTTCACTTGAATTACCTTTTTGGTTAAATAAAGTTGTGTTTCATTTTAATAACCCTTCTCATTAACTAATCATTTGTCCCTTTAACATGTTAGTAATATGCTAACCTCGGTCAGGATTGTGGTTTCATAGGATGGCTGGTACTTTTCCTTTTCCTGTGGTGCCCTCTTCTCCATCTTCTCCCTGTCTGTCTTCTGCTTTCTGTCCGCACCTTTAGGCTGAAACGGATCACGCAGGAGTCATGTACGTGTTATTCATAAATAACAAGTTTGAAATACAGTGCATCAATGTTTTTTATTTATTTCTGGCCTTCTTCCCATCCCCTCACCTTGAAGACTTTGACCTGGCAGGAGGCAGAGTGGAGGTGTTCTGTATACTCTTCATTCTCATTTTCTTTAAACGTGTCGATCTGGATGCGGAAAGGCACACCCTTTTCTCCTCCATGCTTGCGCATGGTGAATTCTGTGCTGATGCAGTGTACCTAAAAAGGAAAGGAATATAAAATTTTTATCTACACAGGAATGATGACATAACACTTAGGTCAGTGAAATCAATAAATAAACAGGTCTTGGCAAAACTGTTGTATTAGTAATTAATGCCTGTAGACTGACACTCAGTTTTCTTGCCATTTTGCCAGACACAATAGATGAGCACACAAAATGTTAACAAGCTTAGCTACCTGATGCCAAAGTGCTCAAAATTGTTGCCTTTAATCAATGAAAGTAATTCAGGAAAACAACTGTGGTGTCTTTCATGCTACCTGGATAAAAACTGAGGTTCTTTTTGATGGGTCCCAAAGGAACTCCACAGTGTTAAGCTGAGTAGGGTTAGCCCTGGGGTCGATTATGCCGACGGACATGGGGATATCTGCAATGGATCAATGTAAAACAGGCTGTTATCAAAAGGAGGTCTTAATACACACCATCTTATCCATAATATCACCACTGTCATCTAAACCTTTTACTTATAGTTCAGATTAACAGTCAATATTCCTGAACTGAATTTATCCACAATTTATTGTATGGTTAATATACATACAAGTGTGCAGAAACATTCTTTCACACACAAATCTAATACAATACATAAGAACTAGAATATTCTGGAGCCATCAAGGTACACCAGTCCTTTTTCATTCAGTGCTCACCCAGGTCAAGGATGCGATCCCCAGGCCTGTTCCAGCGCCATCCTTCCAGCTGCTGGTGCTCTGTGTACTGAAGTCGTCGGTCATGAAACACCACACGGATGATGCTCTGAAATTCATTGTTACAAAGACTTCAAGGAAGATGTTAATGCTACTGAAGTGAACATGCAAATATACTGTGTGTGTGTGTGTGTGAACTGGCATGTCATCTTACCTTCACCATTTTACCAGTGATTTCCGGAAGTTCCCCAATTTTCCGATTGTCAAGCATTCTAATTTCATAGGATTGGCCTGCAATGACAAATCCACATACGGAATAAAAATTTTTTTAAAAAACTCTATTCATAGAAGGCTGTCACAAATTACCAAACATTCACAGATGATATCTAAAGTTGTAGTACAACAATACTTTCTTCATCCTTGTTTATTTCCATGACAGGAGTCACAGAGTTACTCACAACACTTTGATTACACACTATTTTGAACATGGCAACAGTGACATCACTATAAAGCCAATTCTGCAATGCCACATATAGTGCACGACAAGCTGAACAGCCACACAAGAATTTATCGTTTTATTCGTGCCAGCGTATCAAAAACATACCCCCACAGACAATATGGCAATATATCTCCATATTGATTTCCCTAACCATCCCTATTTCATTAAATCTCTGCAGTGAATGAGCTTCCAGTGGCTTTTGATTTAGTACTCTTAGATATCAATAGATTTACACAAAGCTGAAAAGTACAGTGTCGCTGGGATCCTGATGCTGACCTTGGTTGAGGTAGGTGAGTGTTTCATCATGCAGTTTAACGGCTGGTGAGGTAGCTGCACACAGAACATACTGAAAGGGGAGGATCTTGTTGTCATTGTCTGGAGGCAGGTTGGACTCCTCCTGCTTGAAGATGGGGAGCGCGAGTACGTCGCTTGAGAAGAGAGATGAAAAAAACAACGCTGTTATTGAGCTGCCAAAGCCTGATTAACTCACTGTGAGACATATCCATTATATCCTATATTGTGTTTGCCAGCTTTGCAGTTCATTAATTATAATGGAGGCAACGCTTCTAAATACCAAGGTATCCAGTCAGGATCTCATTGCTCCTCTCAACAGAAGAATTTCAGAAACAAGCAGGCACTTTGCAGCTTGTACAGTATCATTTAACCAGCCAAGAAATGGCACAACATCTTTCTCCAGCAAAGCAAAGCGTTTGAGTCAGCAAAACCGAAATGGATTTCACACAACCATCCACAATTGCCATAATAAAAAACTGAGCGCAAGCATCATAAATATCTATCTATATAGTCTTGAATAAGACATAAACTAAAAAATACAGAGAACCGTGTGCAGATAAATTTACACTAATGTGTCAGGGATATGCTGCATTGTGATAGGATAAGTCTAAGTCTAATTTGACGAGTATTCGTCATCTGATAGTCACCAAGCAGTGCTTTGCAATGTATCTGCATGCGGTGGTTAATTTGACCTTCTGCTATCTCTGAGTGCAGTACTTCACATATTCTTGTATGAATTCAAAATGTGAAGACATATCTCTGCTCAACTGCACACTGGTGCAGACACAGATTTGATTAGACAGAAAAGTTTGATCATTTATCTTGAAAAGATACCAAATACATTTCATATATAATCCCGAGTCCATTCTACATAAAAGAGCTCACAAACATGGTCTGCAACTTTGAGAAGACAGTCATACAATTACACTGTTAAAGCTCTAGATCAAGTGAAAATACACACTGACATTTAAGCTTCAGCAGATGATCCAGTTTTACTAACTTTAGAAAGTGACAAATGAAGGAGGCATCACTTTGAGGGTACCATTACTGTCACTGTTTACATCAACAATTACCCAACTGAAACAGATATTTTTGCCAATTGTTTACCAACTTGAAACACGTTTTGACTGTATTTTTAAAAAGGTACAAATCAGATTATATATTTTGGTGAATATCAATGTGTAGCAGTCCAACAGTATACTTTCAACAGAGGGTTCAAAACGTATACAATACCTCATGCTATATGCCCCAGCACCTAGCTCCTGGCCAATGCCCGAGAGACTGGCATCAAAGTCCTGGACCAGTCCAGACTCAATCACTTCATCAGTGAGAGGCAACTTCAAAGCCCACGCCATGCTGACTGTGTGGAGATCTTACGGAGTGCAATTCCAGTTATAACTTTAGCCAAGTTTTACCTGTTTCCCACAACCTTCCAATCTTTAGAGGAGAGAGTAAAATTATAAGATTATGATCACTGAATGTGGCTCCAACTTTAAAATCGTGTGGAAATAAGGCAAAATGTAAGTTAGCTGTTTAATTGAGGAACATGCCCATAGAAATGTCAAAAGGATCAAATTAGCAGCTTGCGTAATTGTCAGTAACAGGTTATCATTCCGAAGAAAGCAGAGCTTTTATTAAGGTTAACGTTAACGATTGTCTACACACGGATTTTATGCAACCGTGCACTGATTACGAGAACTTGTGTTATTAAGCCATATCATTTTTTGTCCTTGTGTCTTTCCTCTTGTTATTTAGTTAAAGTAATACAAACAAAAATATATATCATACCTTTAAGTGAAAGTGTAGCTACTTGCTAACTCTGCGGCAGTGTCATGCCATCATGTCGCGCTTCTTCGCCCCAGCACTAAAATAATAAACATGTCGAGCTAACCACTAACGTACAAGCTATAACGTTACAACGTTACGGTACCCTGCCAGCGAACTTAGCACGCAGGATGCTAACGTTAGCCCTTTTCCCCCTCAGGTATTAGAGATTCACGGGAATAACTTGTAACATATATCTATAAATATAAACACGTCAAAACTAACTCAGATTCCGACATTTATGTAACGTTAATATAATATTTTGCTTTGTTTATCTATCTTCGTCAGGAAAGAGGAGCTACCGTAATTTCCGTTTTGTTTTCTTCTTCGTGTTATTTCACAATGCTATCAAACAACGTTGGGGCTCATTACCGCCACCCACCGCATCCAGCAATTACACATGAGATTGACAAGGAGAGTAACTTGCTGCTTTTAGAAGTTAATTTTACTTGTAAAAACAACATTTTTCAATCTGTTTTTTATGGAGGTCAAAAAACTACTATTAAATACAGTCAATGCAAATATTATCAACACACAACAATAAGGAGTGATTAATAAAGACAGGGTTTATTTTATTTATCTGACAGAAAAGGACAAACACTTTTTTCCTTGTCTCACAAAGACCTGAACCTTTTCTGTGCTTTGCAGAGTCAAATGACTAATAGCAGATATCTATAATTTATCTTTTTTCTTTTCCCTATTGATAACTTAGTATATTAAACAATATTATATATTGTTTTCCCATTTTGAACATGAAGATAAAACATGTGTTAAAGCAAGACCATTGCAATATTCATTATTGTTATGGTTAGGTACACTGCAATATAGTTCTACTGTTATTCAAAAGGTTAATATGAGTTGGACCATAAAATCCGCCATTTAATTCACAAACTCAATTGCATTAATGCATATTAGAGCGTATATCTAATCTGCAGCATTTTACATTTCATCTGCATAAAAAGTACATTAACATTAATGATAGATGTTGACTATCATGTTCATGATTGCAATTTTGCCAGTACTGCTACATTTTGCAAAGCAAAGCTTCTTGCTGTTTCAAGAACATTAAAACGCAGAAATTAAATTCTCTCACACACATAACTGAAGCCTTGCACTGTACATAAACCATTCATTACCCCTTCACTTTCCCTGCTGTCACTAAAGTGCAAATAATTCTTGAAGAATTGGCAAAGATTAAGAAAACCGCCATAGTATTGTTTCTACAGAAAATAACTGCATACTGCACATGCAAACACTCTTCTAACTTGTTACAATTTAAAGTCATAACACATTAAACCATTAACTTGGCTGAACAGGTCATTATTTTTTTAATTCAGTAAATCAATTTGATTGATATTAGGTTTAGTAAAAGTATCTGGCACTAATATTTCTAGGCAACATTAGACTATTTTAAGTTGACTTCATAAAAGGCCAATTAAGCTCCTATTTTGCAATTACACTTTCTCTAACTTGAGATGAAAAATGCAGGGGAAGCATTGTCAAGTCATTAAATCAGATGGGACAGTCACAACAGTGAATTAATAGGAAACACAAAATACTCTCAGAAACAGAAAGTGTAAAAACAGGACAAACTGTGGTGAATCAACACACACGTGTCACCCACATGTACAGTATTTGTATTTGCCCATTCAGTAACTCACAAATGAAACAACCTTTATAAAAAAAATAAACTTAAATGAGTTTCTAGTTGTGACATCATAGGCAATAGCTGAAGCTACAACTTTATTTTGCATAAGAACCTGTTGTCCATGGAACATCAGAAATTACCCTTTCTATGGACAGTACAGTGTGACATATTTCACACTAGTGAATAAAAGTATCACACCAAACAAAAGGAAATTACAACACATTTCAGGCTAATCTTTGTGATTATCAATACAATATATCAAAATGATGATTGTCTCAAAAATTGCTGTAGAGTCAGAAGTCCATAGATAGGAATGTAATTTTAGGCGTTCCTCAGAGAAGTACTTCTGATGAAAATAAGGTTATAGGCTACGGCTTAGTCTACAGAATCCATGTCTATCAGAATCTTTTTTAGGTTTGCAAAGCGGCTCACGCAGTGCAAATACTGTGTCAATATAAAATAAATGAGCAGGTAGAACTTTCAAAAACTACATGGTGGCAAAAGCATGTCATTCAAATTTCAGCGTATTGTCAGCTATTGTGCCAAAGTGACAATTATGTGACTAAAATCAATGTGACTCAATGCACTGCCACTCAGAGAGATATCTTATAAAACCACTTGTATAAAAGTTCATCAAATGTTTTTAAATATGACATGTTATTATGAATGTATTATTATCACTGTATATGATAAAATGACCATGCAGTTCGACTGAGTACCCACCACACAGAAGTAGTGTACACATATAGTCTTAAAATCCAATAACTCATTTTACCACTCTTTCATAACACTTGATTTGTGTTTAATTTTCCTTCATTTTCTCAAAAACTTTATATTCTTTTCTTTTTTACAACAGTCTACAACTGTGATGCTGTATTAAATGTTCAACTTCCCAAAACGACAAACGATCAGTGGCGAAGCCTCCTAGGATGAGGTCGCTACTGAACCTGGAAGACATTGATCTTGCTCGTGTTTTTTAGTGTCTGTCGTCGGTTGCAGAACCATACTCGCACAACCTCTCGGTCATAGTTTAGCTCTCTTGCAATTTCTGTAATCTCTTGGCCTGTTGGCAATGCATTCTTCTCAAAATAGGAGTTAAGAACTTCTATTGCCTGCGGTGTGAAACTAGTACGCCGCTTGCGTTTTTTGGATGGTTCACCACCAACAAACTCCATCAGATTCTGCTGGCCTTTCTGATTCCAGTGCTCCGCTTCAGCCAGCCATTTCTCCAACACCGGCTTCAGCTTCTGAGCACTCTTTGGGGTGATATCCAGCTTTTCAAACCTGCGGCACAAAAGAAAGATCAGTATGAACAATTTCATGAGAACACACACTGTATGAATTGTATCTTTATTTCATCCTTGTGAATTCACATACACCCAATTTGCAGGAAAGTAACTTAGATATTTTGGGTACTAGCCCACGAAGCTTTAAACAACATACTTACAAATATTTTATTATTTTACTTGATGTACTTACTTACCTCTATATAAGGACGACCCCATTGCTGTTCATATTAAAATGTTACTTTAAGATCATGAACCATTTGGATAATGCTTGAAAATATACTCACGTCTTTATTTTTTCTGTAGAACGTAGCCAGAGCTATGAAATTGTTTATTAATGAAAGTTGCCTGAACACATTCACACTGATACATTAGTTTGAGGATTTAATACTACAGTTTTTTGGTTTGTTTTTTTACAAATGTCACAAACAGATGTTGCAGTGATACTATTTAATTTAGGTAAAAGTTTAACAATTTGGGAAATGTGCTTATTGGCTTTCTTGCTTAGATGAGAAGATCGATATGGCTAGAATATCTGTACGGTAAATAATAACGGTAAATAGCTTACCATAAAGACTGGATACAAGGGGAAAGCTAGTCTTGGTTCTGTGTAAAGGAAACAAAATCGACCTACCAGCACCAAAGCACTAAAGCTCACTAATTAACCGTTTGTTTAATCAATAAAAATTGTAAACTGAGTGATGGTATGTCGACTTTCTTACCTTTGGACAGGGCCAGGCTAATTGTTTCCCACTTTATCCAGTCTTTATGCTAAGCTATGCTAAACGGTTGCTGTCTGTAGCTTCATATTCATTGGACAGACAGTGGTATCAATCTTCTCATCTGAGGCTCTGTTAAGAAGCAATTTCCAAGATGTTAAACAATTCTTTTAAATCAATTTTGATTTGTAGGAAATAAACAATATGAATTGTAAAAAACAAAAAAAAGAAAAACATCAACAGGGGAGTATTTACCTGCAAATAGCAGACTGGCTGTAGGCCGGACCCTCAGTTGCAGTTAGAGCCTGCCCTACTTGTGTCTGAGTAAGCCCCAAGGAGAGCCGACGGATCTTGAAATTCTTGGCAAACTCTCGAATTTCCTCCAGATTAATGCCGTCCTCGCTGCTGACTACCTGCTGGGGTTCTACAATCGTGAAAAATCTAGTTAAAAATATCTACCTACGGTTCAACGGATCTATGTTTGGATAGGAGATGCAGGTGTACATACTGCTGACAAGCTGGCCCACTTTTGCCATGTCTCCACAGGTGATAGGTACTGTGGAGGAGAGATTGGTGGCGGCCTTCAGTAGAGACGGCTGTGGGGCGATGACAACTGGTGACTGATTGACAGTTGTTACCGAAGCCTGGGAGGAAACACATATATAATATTGTATGTCACCTGCAATGATGCAAATCGCTAAATTGAATCTCATTTAAATACCTTCAGGAATAGTTAACGATCTGCCAATAAACTCTGTCTGTTCATAGATGATGCTGTCATTTTTGGTCCACTTCAGCTTTCAAGTTTAAATGCAGAAATTACTTTCTGACCATAAAAATAAATTCACACAGATTTCTGATGTCTACCTGTGTGTTAGATTTGGTAAGTGTTGATGGAGCAGCAGCTTTGGGTAGAACTGCAGTAGAAGTTGCAACCGTTGCAGGTCCATTCCCTACTGTGGCAATGATCTGGCCCTGGGTGTTGAGAAGCAGCTGTGGGGTGACAGTCTGGACCTGGAGACCCTGGAGGGGGAGGGTGGATGTCGCGGCCCCTCCAGCCAGAGAGGCTTGGTTCAAAAACAGCGGGAGGGTTCCTATGACCTGTAAATATTGTTTGAATTTAAGAGAAATACATACAAATAATTGAATGTAACCCTATGTGATAGTTTTCGCTTACCATACCACTTCCAGAACATCCAACAACCTGTCATAGCAATGTTTTTGCTTCTGGGAAAATGAGTACGTTCCAATTAGCAGTTCACTTGAAATATCAAGATTAAACACTGCAATACTAACTCCAATAAGCTGTAAAAATGATAAGATTGCATAATGCATCTGTTTGGGAGGACAGATCAGTTTTTCAGAAATTGTCTTATGCTCCACAGAATTGAAATAGCACAGTTGATTGATGTTAACTACAGGCTGGGGTTTTCCATTCCCACACAACACAGAAAACATTTGATTGCCCTTGGAGGATGTGTTACAAAACAATATGCATCAACCTGAACACTTGCAAAAATGTAAATGGCACTACGTAAGGGGAGCCCACTACTATTATAGTTATAGTTATAGTTATTATGTCTGTTATGTGTTATATTCAATCACAGACTTTTTTGGGCCAATGATACACAACTACAAAATTCAGTATCTAGGCACATTATATATATATATATATATATATACACCCACCTGTCCCTGGGCATTTGTGATGATCTGGCTGGTGATGCCAGCCATGTTGGACATGGCACTAGTGATGATGGGAGTGGAGGTGAGGGAACTGAGGAACTGGGGCTGAGCTCCCAAGGAAGCAGCATTGATCTGGGCAGAGAATCACAACATGTGTAAATAGCATTGGAAATTACATTGCTTGACTGACATGATATAAACAGTACAGAAAGTATGAACAGGCATTAATCTGTGAAGCAGCATTCTTACAATGGCAGGATTGATGGAGAGTCCGGCAGTCTGGAGTGCTGCTACAGATATGTTGGACTGAGAGACAGTAGTGGTGGCCGTGGTCGCCTGGGCTGCCGCCACCTGAGCAGCGGTGACCTGTGCATTGGTCACATGTGTTGGCTGAGACGTCACCTGTACTGGCTGTATGGAAGCTGCTTGAGGCTGGAACATCGTGTGTGCATTTGTGTGCAGTTGGGGCTGGACCGAGTTCAGGACTGTCGCAGCTGAGAAGAAATTCAAGAGTACACAACCTGTTATGGTTCTTTGTGAGAAAACAAACTAAACACATTTTAGCCTCTGTGAGGCTGTACTTAGGTGCAGTGGTCAGCTCACAATGACAACACTAATGCTGATGTTTAGCATGTATGTTTACCATGTCCACCATCTTAGTTTAGCGTGTTATAATGCTAAATAGCAATAAGCACGGCTTAGGCTGATGGGAATGCCACTGGTTTTCCAGGTATTTGGTCATAAATCAAAGTATTGGAAACATTTCAGTTTTGACCTGATGATGGTCCTAGATGAAAAGTTAACATGATTACAATTCATCCTGAGGAGAACATGAATGTCTGAACTAAATTTCATAAAAATCCAATGGTTGTTGTTATATTTCACTTAAAACCACAAATGTCAACCTCATGGTTGCAACATAGTCATTAGGATTCCTTCTCTGAGGAGTCCTGTCAAAAATATCGTTGCAATCTGTTGAGATATTTCAGTGTGGACTAAAGTGGTGGACTGACTACATGACTGGCATTGCCATTCATAGAGCCGCTAACAGGGCTAATTTAAAAAACATTGATCATTGTTAATGTTAAAGGTTTTTCGCTTTTATCTAGCCCAAATAAGTTTGGACAAAATCTAGATATAAGAGAGTAAACAGACAGTTTGTGTTTTACCTTGGAGGCCAGCAAAGGGCAGTTTAAGGAGGTTTCCAGCCGCGTTAGCTGTTGCAAACCCAGGGAGAGTAGCTACATTGGTGGTAGGCAAAGTGAGAACAGCCAGACCACCCTGGCCACCGATGGCGCCCGCCATACTGAGGGGGATGAGTAGGGGCTGCCCCAGGGACCCTGTCTGGGCCATCATCCCAGTCATCAGAGTGGCCAAACTTTCCTGGGTCAGGACCTAATGTTGCATAATAAAATATTTGCTTTCCATCAACATTTATAACTGGGATGAACAGAGCACTGTTTTTTTTTTTCAGATTATATTTTACCTCACATTTCTTCACTCCAATCTTTTTTTTTTTTAACCATTTTGGATGTTTTACTTTTTTATTGTTGCAGTAGTATGGGCTGAATTGCTGGAAATGTTGTGCAAACAGTTTCTACAGCCTCAGGTTATGTATTCAGGTGTTTGGGATCAAACTTGTTTCACTTTTCACATTCATAACGCACAAGGGACAATTACCCCAGTCAGTGACTTCCGCAAATTACATACAGTAGCATGTGAGTGACAACAGTGAAATTAATCCCTCTGAATCATGAATATTGGACATATAAAGTATATGTGCACAAGGGGAAATGCAAATAGGGTCCCCCTCATTTTTAATTTCACAGACATTTCCTGTCAAGGCCAATGCACCCCAAGTGTAACCCATTTCTAATGCTGGTATTTAGTCAAGAAAAACTAATGACTATTGTCTACAACATTCTTTATCTGATGACTTGAATGAATATGGAAAGTGTAGTTGGTCATACCTGTGGACAGCCCTGTACAGTAATGGGCATGGCGGCCTGGGGTTGTGGCAGGGACAAACTGACGGGAACAGCAGGAGTCAGCGTTTGGACTGCAGGGGCAGGAGCCTCTATAGACACCACCTGCTGCTCACCCAGCACTGCAGGAGCACAGCCAGGGATGTGACATTTGAAGTGGTTTTCACAGCTGTTATTAACATCTCAGTGCAACTGAGCCATGTACATATAAATAATAAGCAATTTGCTATCAATCACTATCTAGTACGACCATGATTTACCTACTCCCCCGTGGCTCTGGGACACACTGGGGCCATCCTGTGTGCTGCCAGCCTCAGGTTGCTCTGCAGGCTGAGCCACTCCCTCCTCAGCTTTGCCTTCGCTCATCCCATCAGGTACTGACGATGGCAGAGACGCATCGACTTCTACCTCTAGCACACGAATAGTCTCTTGGCCAGACATCACAATGACCTACACAGCAATTAGGAGTAAAAGCTGAGATGATACTTCTTTTTGTTCTATTAGAGTTCTATTAGAATCTCACAGTAGATACATTTGTTATTATTGTGTTATTATGTGTATTATTTTGTGAAACACTTAAGTAAATAAAACATTTTAATATGGTAACTTCTCATTTGCGACTGATGGGTCAAAAATAGCTAAAAATGTTGTATGTCTCCACTTAATACTATAAATATAAAACTACATGTAGTACATTTTGACTAAACCGATGATTCATGGTATGCGATAATGAAAGACCTAAAGGAGAGACAGCGAGACAACCTGGGCTGGAGGACAAGGTGCAGAGAGACAATGCAGGAAGAGAGAGGAGGATGCATACCTGGTTGTCTTTGGCAGGGAATTTCAAAGTGCAGGATTTAAATGGCTGAAAAAAGACTTCTGCAGTCAGACAGTGAATGGCTAAGGAGAACAGAGAAGCCGAGCACATGTTAGGACCCAATGACACAAAACAAAACAACACGGGGGAAAAAATAGATGACGAGAGCATGAGTTCACCAAAACAATGACAAGAGCTTCAGCCAACAAGCAGCTCAAGCAATGCTTTCTTCTCTTCTGTATATCCGTGAAGAGCATTGCTTTTGTTTGCTGACTATGTCTACACAGAATGTTACTAGAGAGAGAAAAACCATGATAAATTATTAAGCATGGCAATTTAAAGGCTGGTAACCCTCAAGCATAGAGTAGCAGGTATTATTAGGTGATAAAACACAAAAGTGGGTCCTGATATTGATGAACTTCTGTGTGGAAGCTAATCATTCAGTTATGATATGGTATGCTGGCACATGGAGGGTGATAGGAACAAAAAGCAGCTTGAAGACAACACACATTGTTAGGGTTTGGCTAAGCTCAGTGTGGTTAGAAAGCACTTTACCTTGCTTTAACAGACAGGTGAGTTTTACCTGCTCATTGACAGTAAGTGGGGCATCTTTGGCAGGGAGATCCTGAGAGTTCATGGCTGGCTGCACCACCACAGTCTCTGTCTTCCTGGCATTCTGGGTAAACAAGCACTGATTACTGTATCTTCTGATTTAGTGTCTGACTACTTGATCCCCTCCGTCTAATCTGTTTTGCAGTCTTTTCAGAATAACAAATAGTTTCATTACGGTGACCCCCCCTAGCCCACAGTATCCGCTCTTTAAGGGAAAATGCTAGTTAAACAGACCCGCATGCAGAGGACTTGATTTTTATTCATGGCTATTTCTGTCATTGCAGGACCAGACTATTTGGAGAGGCCTATAAACAGGCCATACTATGTTGCACTAAAGCTGCAGAAAACGTGATGAAACACGCTGATGGTGGACATTAAGTGGTTACAAATTCTTCACAGATCAAAAAAAGATCCATGATGGTACATTTCATATTGCCGTGCCCCGTTAGAAATGAGAATCTGTCAAAACTTCGGCGGGTGTTGATGGGCTCCCCACCCCCATCCTGGCCAATAAAAGTCTCGCTGTCTCGGCCACTTTTGAAGACAAGCACTAACCACGAAGTGCAGGCGACAGAAATCATCTCGACCCGTGCCTGGAGACGAATATTATGTATTTCCCTCTCTTTATCATAAATATATAAATTATGCTAATTACGAACATTGCATATTAACCAAAACTCATTTCCTATCGCTTTTCTCTGCTATGCGCGAAGAGCAGGCTAGAATAGACTCCGGTTGTTATATCAACTTACCGCGAAAATACAGCTTATTTTCTGTAATCCCCCGCGCTTATAAAGGTCCTTGTCACAGTTTGTTTCAGTCACACATAATTAAAAATTCATCTCAGCTCCCAGACAGGCGCTGTGACTGCACACAAAAGAGGTATTTGCATTGATAAGGAGGGTTGCAATGTTAGGATCTCCTCTCTCTTAATATTTAATGACGATGCCCTTTCTGCAACAGTTCAGATAATCAAAAATCCTTGAGGTGTCTCACAAAATCCTATTTGAGCTGTAAAGTCGGACAAAATTGCCAGAAAATTGGCCTTTTACACTACGTCATGAACATAATTTATGCAAGAAAAAATCTTGCATTGAAAAATGTCTGCCTCGGCTTGAGAGGTGCCATGGCTCTCTTAAAGGGGAAGTACCTCAAATAAAGGCTGAACAGAGTTAAGCAATGAAAGACACAATTTAATAATACATAAAACACTGTGCTGCTACACGAACAGTTGCCTAATACTGCTCTTTGTTTAACTGATAGTATTTTGGAATGACAAACAAGCTGTTTACTTCTATTATTAGTGCAAACTGTTGAAAGCAACACTGGGGATTCACTAAAACCAAGCACTCTTACAAAACTATATTTTTGTGTACTAAGGAGAGGATATGCTTTGGTTTCTGATGGGCCTGCTATATTTTGTTTTTAGCCCTATTCAATGACCTCTGTGGGTGGGATTTCTGTCTGCCTAACTAACAATTTGACTGAGACTGTGTACCTGCTGAGTTTTTTGTGTTTTGTTAAGTTGGTGGAAGTAGAAATGAATGTATTTCTGACTGGGTGGAAGCATTGTATCTACCTAGAATCTCAACAAAAAGATGGAAGGAAAAATAATTATAATTAATAACAGTTATTATTAATTAAATATTTTGGCCTGATTGCACACATGTAAATGCAAACTGTATATTAGCCAACAAGATTTCTTCAAACTTTCTTAAAGTTTTACTATTATTTGTAAGCTGAAAAATATATTACTCTACTTCTTTAAAAAAAAAAAATCCTTTGCTATATAGGCTATATGTCTGACTGAATGAATGACTGAATCAAATACAATCCATTTACATGAACATGTATACAAACAGATAGTGTATATCTCCAAAGTCAAGAATCGACATGTCTCATTTGCTATTATTTTAATGAGTATATTATATATTTGCCTTCTGCAAACACATGAATTAATTAATAGGTCACTTGTAGGAAAAGTACAGGTGTAAATAATAATTCCATTTAGCTGCTTCAGTTCAAGGATCTTGGTATTGTGCATGCTGGCTCAATATCACACTGTCATGGCTTACTGGGATAATTCAATAGAACAGAGCCATTGTTAATGGTATTAATAACACCTTGATTGGAGCAAAGCAAGGTGCTTTTCCTACTATGATAAGTCAAAATGCAACAAAACAAAGGCCTGTGCTGTATTTACACAGATAGCTCACTAGAAGTCATAAGCAGAAAAAATAGACTGCGCATTAATATCAGTATTAACATTCTTGCTAAGTTATTGCAATACAAGACAATATTCACTATATATTAGACCTGCAGTAAGCACCTACAGAATATTATCAGGCACTATTGTTGTACATACGTATGTGTTCAACAAGTATAGTGTTTAGTTCAGTTTCTAATTAAGTTATCCATCCATCCATCGTCAGCCGCTTATCCTGCGTACAGGGTCGCGGGGCTAATTAAGTTATTTGTGTTTTTATTATGTAATTTTCTTATCTACCTCTTTATGTCCCTTTGTGTTGCGTGCAATGTTCCCTTTGGATTACTGTACTCTCTAAAACACTCTGCATCTGCTGTCTCTTGATAGCTAGCTAGCTAGCTAACTATCTAGCTATGTTTTTATTTTATTTCAGCTTGTATTCTGACAGATAAAAATAGACGACACATTTTTGTCTCGTCTATTTTTATATTTAACTGCTATTTCTCCTAAACATATGCTTGGCCTTAAATGAAATTATTTTGGTCTTTTTCAAGAAGTCAACAGTTCACCTTCATCACTCTTGAACTCGCCTCCGTTTCTATCTGCAGGGGGCGCGCGCACGTAAAACACTATAGTGCGTCGAACCACAGATAGAGAACGACTGACGTCACTACTTCCACAACAACAAGAAGCTGAAAAACAAGGAAGTGAATGATTGTGAAGCCGTAACCTGTTATAAGGCCGTGAAAAGATACGCAGAGCTCCGTTTAATCTGATATTCCTCAGTCTCCGGATCATACAAGAACAATGAACAACAAAGGTATTTCTCCAGACTTTTTTTATGTAATTAGTTAGCTGTTCGTTATACGACGCTGACGTTAAAACTAACGGTAGAAATGAAGAGCTGTCGTTATGGCCATCTGAAGCGGACCTCACGTTTAGCTACGTACATGACAATAAACGGACGTTTTCTGGATAGCAGTGTAGCACACACACGCTAAGCTTTGGCATCTAGTTTATAATCAAATAATAAAGCTTTTAATAATGATCGTCTAAATTTACTGACACGGTATAGATCACCATACCGTTAGTGACCAGGTCACATATTTTCAGTTAGCTAGCATCGCTCAATACAGGCAGATTTTAAAGGCAACGCTGACATGATTTACTATTTTGGCATGCATTGGAATCTTAATTTCTGTCAATCATTTTAATAATAGTCGATTTTTTTTATTGTCACTTTGAACATACAGTATGTTTATATACTGTTTTAGCTTTTTACCCACCTTATCTGAACATACTTATTGTTTGAACGATCTTTTGTTGCTACCAGGTTTTGATGCAGCTGTACACTTTAGTTGTGGGGCTGTGAATAACGATTGTTTTGATCATCGATTAATCCATTTTCTAATTTATCAAATTTATTGCTTGGTCTTGCAAATTGCGAATGTCTGCAAATCGCACAAAATCACAAGCACCCGGAGGCCTTGGCAATGCCTTAAAGTCTTGTTTTGTCCTAAACGAATACAAAGGAAACCAGGAAATATTAACATTTGTGAAGCATAACATTTTTACTTATAAAATAACTTAAATGATTAATAAATTGTCTTTGACTGACTAATCAACTAATTGACTAATCAGTTTCTATCTATTTAGATGTGTTTGTATGTTGATGCTTTTATTTATATAAATGTCTTTAATTTTTGAATTATTTTTTTTTTTTAACGGGAATCATTTGTCATTATAGGATTTATTGGCCTTTTAAGAAAATTTATCTTTGTGGTTTAAATAATTTCACTACCTTTCACCTCAAAAGCGCTGTAAGTGCTACTGTCTCCTTTTGTGAAAAATTTAAATATTTTACTTTAATAATTTTCATATTACTGCAGAAAATGTAGTATACTTTGCTCTATCCTGACAGTAAACATCTATGTTTTGTCCTCTGTCACATATTTTGATGCTGTTTCTGAGAAATGTTTAACCTCTAGAATTCTTGTTTCCTGCTGAAACGCTGTCATCATTTCATAACACTGTACCACTCACTCAACCTGGGATTTATGTCAGTCACTGTCAACACTAAAGTCATGTAAAATGTTGTCTTGCAGGTTCATATCCACAGCAGGCTGTGTACCCTCAGCAGAGCACTGCACCTGTATACCCTCCTGCTATGCAAATGTCTCCTCAGGCACCTCCATACACAGACACACCACCTGCATATTCTGAGGTAACTATTGCATTTAAATGGCATATGATAACACAATTAATACTCGCAGTGAACAGTTTTAAACCTGTCTTTTCATCTCTGTGTTTGCAGATATACCAGCCCAGATATGTGCTTCCACCTCAGGTGCCTGGTCAGGTGCCCCAGATGTCATCTCCCTACCCTGGTGCTCAGGTGTTTATGCCCATGCAGCCACATATGCCTGTCGGGCCAGTGGGCCAGAATGTCCCCATGGCTTACTACCACATGGGAGCTGTGTACCCTGCTGGTTCAACAGTGATGGTGGAGGGCGGCTATGATGCTGGTGCTCGCTTCACAGCAGGCAGCGGTGTTTCCATCCCCGTAAGTATCCACCAAGTCAATTATTTTAAGCAGCCAGAATTATCGCATTTAGGGTGTTGTTGAGATGCAGTGTCATCTCATGCCTGGAGGACAGAATATTTCACATCCAAAGTTGATCAGCTCTTTACCAATTTTTGTGCGTGTTTCTGCCCTTCTCCAGCCCCCACCTCCTGGACACCCCCCCAATGCAGCTCAGTTGGCTGCCATGCAGGGTGCCAATGTTGTAATGACACAGCGCAAGAATAACTTCTTCCTGGGTGGATCCAATGGAGGTTATACCATCTGGTAACAGCAACTCCTCAACTCCTCTTCCATGCCTAAACCGTGTCCCCATCCCAAATGATGCCCCAGTTCTATCCCATCCCATACGCCTCCCTCTTCAGGCTGCTTGGCCATGCCACAATACTGATATCACCTAACGGAATGTAATATTTTAGAGCCCTCATGAAAGGTACAGTACTCCACTTCTGACCTAGAGATCAAATGATGAATACCACTGCCTGGAGAGGACAAATGCAAATTTTTAATGTCATAGAATTCATTCCATGATTCTTCATTGGGTCTAACCTCTTTGGTCATTCCAGATTGGACCTCTTATAGGAACCTTTAGTTGTTCAAGAGACCTGGTCTCCTTTTGATCGAATGGATCACAAATTACGTTCAGATGTTCTTGTATACCTGTAAAGCTACGTAAATGAAATGTTTAAATATCAGACCCGTATTCTATAGTTTAGCTGCTTAATGGTGAAAGTGAAATGCAGTTACAAAGTTGCAGTGAAAGCACTAAAAAAAAAGAAATCCCCCACTTGTCTTTTTTGAAAACGTTTAGTGTAGTTAAATTAATAGGTGTGTACTAGTTCCATGTAAATACCAGTATGCTGATGATGATGAGAAATTACATCTCAACTATACGAGGAAAAAAAAAAAGAAGCATCTTGAATACTTTTAGCTAGCATTGTCTTGTCCTTTACACAGTATCCAAAATACCATGGCAGATTTGTTGCACACTGAACTGTCTTATCTGACAGATTGTTGCATTTAAATCACTTGTAAATTAAATAAATTAAACTAAAGCAAATAATTCAAGAAAAGATTTCATGCAATATACAAAGTGGTTTACTGTACCTTGCTGGGCAACTTGTAGATGAACATAGTCAAGTGCCAAAGAGCACTGGGGATAGCCCTAATTTAAAGTAAATTAACTTCAGTAAACTTAAAGGAAAGAAATTTAAAGTAAATCCAAATAGTAAGTTGAATGGGAAGGGGTGGTTGGTGTAACATTTTAGATTTTTTGTCTCCTGTTTCTATTCCACAGTCGGATACCCAGAGTTTATACACTAAATGTTTTATTGTACGGATTTCAAGAATTACCCTCCATTGTTTCTCTTTGTCTTTTTCACAGAGTATTATTTGGTATCATCAAGTATTTATTCACGGTAGAAGAATGTCACCTTTGTGATAGCATTAGTTTCTAGTCAACATTTTTAAAGGTTTAGGAGACTTTATTAAATATTTTGGTGTTTCTTTATGTCCTTCATTACTTTTCTACATTTAAGTGATTTACATGAGTAGTTAGGCAGATACATTTTTAAGTATAACCAATGAGCTGGTTGTACCAAAGATTTGGTCTACAATGCACGTATGTTTGGTTGTGACTAGAAATTTGAAATGTCACAATTTAAAAGCAAACATATCATCAAATCAGCAGTTATGAGTTTGTTGGAACCTAGACCTTCAGTCTGACATGACTGCAATTGTTGTGTTAATGTCACTTTATGTGGGTTAATTGCATCTTTTAAGTCGTTGCATATTTTTGCACCTTTGCTATGTGAAAATCTGATTAAATACTTTTTATCTGAGATGCACTGCTAAGCAAATCTGAGTGGTTGCACACAAGGGGCTACTCCTCTTTTTTTGTTTGTTTTTTTTAAATTCTGTTTTCCTGACTTTTTAAAGAAAGCTGTGAGATTTTGGAACATTTTTAAATTCATCAAGTGTAGTCCATTTGAAAGGAATGTCAAGATGTGTCGTGTTGTTCAGTAGCCTGAAAGTGTATGCAAACTTTTGCAATGAGGCTATATCACTGTCAGCATAATTGTTCATTTACAAGACATTTTTGTGCTGCTAATTAAACGTCTTTAGAATCTTTATATGTAGACATCATTTATCACATTATCTTGCAAAACGTAAACAAGGTTTGTGAAACTAGGTAAGTTAGTATGGGTACCATAAACGTACATATTCATTTTGGTGTCTGGTAGCGTCAATGTGTCTGGGTATCCGACATACCATATCAAGTTTTAACAGCTGTGGCCACCAGAAAACAAATGCTGTTGCTCTCAACCAACATTTAGGGATTTCAGTGTTATTGAAGTCAGAAAGACCAGCCGTCTGGAAACGTGCTTCATTCATCTGATGAACCCCCCCTCTTCGCAGCTCCTACACAAAGCTTCTATACAAGACGTGACTGTCGTGTCACCTGTGTATTTAAAATGGCTCAATATTCACTCACGCTGCCATTTCATACAGCTTTGCTGGGGAAAAGGCCACAGCTATCAAAGCTTTTAAAATATGATTCAAAAAAATTATTTTTTTTTTTCCCCCCCCATCTCTGCTCTGATTGTTTGTAAAGCAGCATAATGGTGGCTTTGTCTCAGCAATATGAAGTACTGTAAACTACAGCTGACCAGTAGATGCTATGCCAACCACAGCCAGCAAATGGATTACCCTTTGAAGGATTATGGACATTTATAGTTCAGGGATTCTCTTTACAATATTTTGTAAAAATAGATGTATGTACTAAAGTGATGTGACAGACTTTGGTACACGTTCTATCTTTTAAGATTACTAAAGGAGATGAGTGTCAAAGATGGAATACTTTGGGAAAAAAAGAACTTAGGTGCACTTAACTTTTTTATACTAAACTTAAAATTTAAAATGTAAGTTTAGAATAAAGGTTATTTTGGAAATTTGAAATGCTGCATGTTTTTTGTTTAATTTTATTCTCGTATATAAATGTATTGGAACAGGGCAAGTATTCTAAGACTGTGATCTGAGATAACATCTGGGATTTTGATTATTGTTCTGTTATGATTATAAAATGTATTTTCCTGGCCAGACTGCATCACAGGTACTTGACAGTTTTATCAACTTGTTTGAGTTGATGCTTCTACTTGCTCGGCCTTCATACCAATACCACGAAATAGTTTTTTTTGTCAGAAATCATTATCGCCCACCTTAGTTTAGTATACATAGAGTATGAAAGAACCAATAGTAACAATCAAAATATGTCACTTTGATATAAAATCTATTGAGTGAAATATGGATCTGTTTGTCTAAATAACCTAGCATTTCACTGGGTTTGTCTCCTAGCCATGTCTCTCACATTTCAATCCAACAACCCACAATAAATCACACCTTAATGACATTTAGTTTGCTGACACTGTCAGAAAGGTACTGTATCAACTTTGCTAATAATTTCCAGTTGTGGTTTGTTGTTTTGTATTGGAATGCATTATATTGAAAGGTGTCATACTTTAACCACTTCACCTAATCAACTTTCAAACAGGTAACAAAAACTCAACATAAACTTCTTAATTGAGGGATTTTGTGCTGGATTATTGTATGTGATTATATTTGATGTAGCTAGTGTTGTAATGTGCAGTATATGACAGACTGTGCAGCAGTGCTGATGCTTATGACATTGTCTATTTAAAAGTGTATTACGCATCACTGTAAACTGTCACACTGTATAGAGACATTAGTCCAAAAACAAGTTTTATTGCCTTCCGTATTTATCTCAAATAGGGAAGTCATCAGTAACCATGTCTTTCTAATACAAAACAAACCATGTCCAACACAATCAAAAACAACAATGTTGAGCTGACCTATTTAAAATGATACCGTTTTTGACTAGCTTATAAAAGAACAGCACAGAAACACAATTTAAAAGCAACTCAATGTAAAAGGGACTGTCCCCATTAGCCTCAAAACACATCTTATACAAGGTCTGTTTGGGGGAAAAAAAATAAAGTATGTCTGAATGAAACAATATCACAAATGATAAATAATATAGCACAGAAGCTAATCTTACATTGATTGTTAGTGAATTTACTGATCATGATACTGAGACCTTTTGAAATCCTAACACATGTTTCGTGTTTATCTAAGCTAATCTGAACACAAGTGTTCTCTGACAACCGTTCCTCGTCCAGCAATATTCACTCTTATTATAATAATCTTATCTTTGGTATTGCCTGTGCGCTTCTATAATTGTTGTAACATAATCTTAAAGGTTCTTGTCTGCCCCATGTGCAGCAAGTAGCGGCCTTCCCTTGAGACACAGATGCAGGGGAGAGAAAAAAACAAACTATCCTAGTTCTTCTCAGTCTTCCACAGACCCTTTTCTTTTGTAAGCTCCACTCACTCCCTGTAAGTCTTCGCAGGGTTCATATGAAGTATTCCTTCTTTTCACTCACAGCCTGGTTACTGTACTCCTCATCGGGATCCTCTCCTGGAGCCAGCTCCCCTGTCGTCCTGTAGTCTCCTTTGTTGTGGCAGAGATACCGATAAAGCAGGAAGGCTAAACCAGCTATCGTCATCAGGATGAGAGCAACAACCACTGGAAAAATAAGGCTCTTTTCAAAATACTATTTTAAAACATGCCTTTATAATGTAACGATTAAAAGGGAAAACAGTTACCTGCAATAACTGCAGAGTCTGGACCTGTGGGGGCTGCTGTTGTTACCACTAAGGGGAAAAACATTTTTTTAAAAACAAAGTAGATGTTTGGTGACACATGACATGGGAGAAAGGTTATGAGATTACAGGATACAGGAAGTAAATTGTGCCGCGTCTCTCAACTGTGTGGGTCCAGGAGGAGACCAGTTTGTGTGCCAGTAATAGAAAAATATATTTTAAAAAGTGTAAGAGTTACCCTGAATCATGGTGGTGTCTGCTTGTGTGGGAAGTGATGTTAAAGCCCCCATATCTGATGCTGAACAAAACACACAGCATTAATAAAGCAGCACAAACTATTAAAAGGTTATGATAACAGGATACTTCTTGGCTGCAAGTTGCAGCCTTTAAAGCCAAGTGAGTACATTCGTAACAGACCTTAAAAACAACAGTATACTCACCCTCTGTCACAGTTCTGTTTGCATATGTGGAGAGTGTCGTCGAAGACACCATGATGCCTGAATCTGGAAGATATGTCATAGCATGTTAAAAATGTCACAGGGTTCTGGCTTCAGCATAGTCTACTAGAAGCGACTTGTGTAACTGCATAGCTGCTGGCTGAGGAGGGAATATTAAGCGTTGTGACACAATAATCTGATTATTAAAACGCTGGGACTGAAACAAAACCTGTCAACCTCTTATTTATTTCTGAGTCCTCTGTGATGCAATGACTTAATCAGAGAACACACCAGTGGGCAGAAGTGCAGAGATCTTTTACTTGAGTAAAAGTAGGAATACAGCACTATGAAACACTCCATTACAAGTGAAAGTCCTGCATTTTAAAATTAAAAATAAAATACAAAAAAGTATTATTAGCAATAGAGCTGCAAGATTGGTTGATTAATCAAACAACATAGGGTACATTTTTAAGCAAAAATGCCAAACATTCTTTGGTTCAAGACTCTCAAACGTGATAATTTCACGTTTTTACTGATCACACAATACTAGAGTGACTAGAGTAATATACAAGAGTGATGATGGTCTTCGTATTTCGTCCGTCTGCAGTCGTCTCCTTGAATTCGCCTCAGCTTGAACTTTACCTCGGTGGTCTTGAACGTACAGGCTCTTTGATGTTGCAATGGGCATTTTCTATTGTTTTCTCATGTTCTATAGACCAAAAATCTGCAGATATAATTTATAATGAAAATAACCTTTACTTGTAGCTATGATCAACAAAATGTACTTAAAAGTATCAAAAGCAAGTAAAAGTACCTATTTAGGCAGCAGAGTTCCCCAAGAAAGACTTATATTATTATTACTGACATGTATTGTTATATCTGGTGGAGGAGGAGGAGCTTATCTATGACAATACATCATATCCCCCCCAATTGTTTTGTATGTAAATTCTCAATCTGCTAACTAGTTAATATAGCTTTCAGATAAATGTAGTACAGTGCTGCAGCAAACAATTATTTTCATTAATCGATTAATCTGCGGATTATTTTCTCAATTAGTCGATTCATTGGTTGGTCTCTAAAATAATAAGACAGCCAAAAATTCCCATTTCAATATCCTTGAGCACAAGGTGACATCAAAGATCTTGTTTTGTTCAAAACCCAAAAGATATTCAGGACTCACATGTGAGAGCCTTAAATCAAAGTTTGGCATTTTTGTTTAAAATAAAAAATAAAAAATTGTTAATAAGAGATTAATTGATTAATCGACCAAGCATTGTAGCTCTATTGCTTATAATACTTTTGTACTTGTAATGGAGTGTAGTATTGCTACTTTTACACAAGTAAAGAGTCTAGTAAGATATTTGGTTAATTAATCAATCGTCAGGAACACGTTCTTTTTAAAATACAAGAACCAAATGTGTCAGAAGTGCCAAAAAATATAAGAGGAAAGACATTTGCAATGCTACAAATAGGCATTTCATTCAAACTGATTACAAGGTGGACTTACTATTCATGGCTGACTGGCTACCTGTAAGAAACACACAAACACCAATAAACCACATGTCTCACTAACATTTCCGCAATCTTCTAGTTACCAAGTGAGTCATTAATGTTGGATATGATTTATTTAACTCAGATAGACGGTCAACACCTTTCCCCACCATTGTTTCCGACATACTACTCGGCTGACTCTCTTTGTCTACTAAGTAACTTGCACCAAACTTTAAAAGGCAGACAAAGCTTTTTCTTCGTCCTCATTAAGTCAGCTAGCCTGACACAAAGTCGTCCCGTGGAAGGAAAAACTAGGAGTGAGCGACATTTTCAGGTAAAGTGTTAATGTTTCTCAGACACTTAACAATCACACATTCATGTCATCTGTCGTGGGAGCTTACCTGTGCGCAGCGGAGACGTGACACAAACCTCACTAGCTGTGCAAGCCGACTTTCCCCAAAGCTAACAACTAAGGTGGAGGAAACGAAAGCACACAGCGAACTTAAAGTTTGAATTTCAAGCTGTGTGCGAGGCGTCTGAAAGTGCGTCTGTGAAATACAGTAAGTCGCTATACTTCTTCTCCCAGCCCTTGTGAGTCATGCAGCTGAGCACACGCTCTCGATTTCCGCCCCTCCCTTTCCTCCCTTTCCTCCCCTTCCTCCCCCTCCTCCCCCTCTCGCCATGTCAAAGATCGTCTATTAGCAAGATGTATCACTCCTGATTTAAAAAATATGGAACTCCACTGTTGGTATGAAGTCTTTTTTTATAAGTTTTTTTTTTTTGGCATTTGATCATTTTGATTGTCCATTCTACAGAAAGGATACAAATGATTTTCATTGTTAATTAATTTCCCATCATCATTTTCTCAATTGATCTTTTGGTCTTTCAAATGTGAGAAAATATAGCCTAAATAAAAAGAAAGAAAGCCCAAATTGCTTGTTTTATTCGACCAACAGTCCAAACTCCTAAATATTTTTTGTTAATATCATAGAAGACTGAGAAACCCAGCAAACATTCACATTTGAGAAGCTAAAACCAGTAACATATTTGACTAATTTAACTGATGCTTTTATCCAAAGCAACTTACAATTGCTATATCAGAGGTCACACACCTCTGGAGCAAGATAAGATAAGATCAGTCTTTGTTTGTCAACCTATATCTCCCATAAGAAGATGTGTCTTATCCACTGTTCCATCACCAACCCGGTAATAATGACTTAAAACAGTTAAGTAATTATCAAAATAGTTGCCTAAATTGACTGATCATTCTGGTTGAAGTAAATATCTTGATTAGTATATTTTCTTTTAAAATTGATCAGGTTGTATTCAAATGAATTAAACAGAATGTTAAAGGTTACCTGTACTTCAGCAATTTAGTGTTCCATTTACATAAAGTTGAAGGACTTGAGAGTGACAGATTTAAAACAGAATCTGTGCAGCAGAGGCAGAGATATACTGACTTTTAGTTCGTATGGGTTAAGCAGTTTCCATAAGACAACTTTCATTTGATGTACCCCATTTGGCTGTGCCAGCATGCCTCAGATATGATGTTGAATCTCTGTTAGCTGATAATCGAACTACACCTAGTACTGGAGATCTTATAAAGTAAAGTAAAAACGTATAAACGTATAAGAAAAAACTCTGATTTCAGTTTTTTAATTATCAGAGACAGTGCACTTCATTTTCTATTTGGAATCAGCCACAACAAGCCAATACTTCCATTAGTCTGCAGAAGTCTTGCTGGTAATTCACTTATTCACAGCTATCCCTGTAGGATGACGCATGGATATATATTGATATTGCCCAGTCATAATACAAAGCTTTCCTTCCTTTCCTCCTTCCTAATAATCCAAATGATTTTGCAGAAAAGTGTTTTTGAAGTGTTGTTTTTAAAATTCAGTTATTCACAATATTTTAGCTCTGAAATACAACTAAGTTTTTGGGTGGGGTGGGGGGGAATTTTCACTTTTAAATGTTTTAAACTGATGACTAGAAAGTCAAATCTCTTATCATTATAAGTTATGTTTGGTTCACTATAAAGTTAGCTGAGAAATCTGGGCTGAGTGAGAGGTCGTTGTTTTTTGTCCCTATGCCATTGGCAGAGAAGCAAACAGCAGCTATTGACACAAGAAAAATTTTATTTATTTATCTTAATGTAAATGTGATACAAAAAAAGATCACTGTTCATAGTTAAGCAATGATTGATCTTCACAGTGCATACCGAATTAACAGATTGCAGTTTTGTGACTTTAATTCAAACTAAAATGAAAAATGAAGTTAAAAAAATGAATCGCAGCTGATTCACTGCCAACAAAACTGATTAAAAAGTTAAGAAAAAGAAATGAAATTACTTAAAAAATCATTTCCAAGTATTTTAGACAGTGGAGAGTGGAGTTTAGCTCAGGTCCTTTTAAAATCACAGTGCAGTACATCTGCAAACAGCAGTGACCATACATAGTAAGAACGTTTTCTAACAATGTAAACCTATTCCTGCATTATGTTTGGGCACCTAAAACAACAACTCGTATTTGAAACTGTAACTGTTTGGTGCAGAATACAATGGCATCTGTGAGATAAAATCCAGTTCAAAATTGAAAAAAATCATCCTGCAGTAATGTATCTCTTTTGAATGGATAATTAAGCTTTTACAAAAATATAACAGATGAAGCTTTACCCCGGCTGTGACCTGTATGTACAGTGGATTTCAATAACAGATAAATAAGAAAACTAACACCAACAAGTCATATACATCATTCATGACACCACAGTTGGACACTTCAGTGCAGCTGTCTCCACATTTTTTCTCTTGTGCAGCTGTTGACTTCAATCCCTTCTGTTCTCTGCCTAAATCAACACAAGGCAGACGGGGATTTATGAAAAGCTGAGTCAAATACAGAAACAAGATAGAAGGGAATAAGGAGGTTGATAATATGTGACTGAATATGTGGATTGTGTGCATTAAAAACATACAAACCTCACATTAAAGTATGAATACTTTAAACCACTGTACTTTTTGAGTCCACTGATGCCTGTTTTTCTGCCGAAACTACATCCTAGATGAGACACAAAGAAAAGAGGGAAGTAATGATAAAATAGGTGAAAAAAACAGTAAATACATAGAGGAGGTCTGCATCATCAGTCCTCAACTGCGTACTAATCAAATGACAAACCTTGTAATGAATGCTCAGGTCCTTAGTGTCAGAGTTAAACCCAGACATCTCACTTTTCTCCAGTCCATTTGGTTTAGAAGTGTCAAGGTGTACCGGGCTGCCTTCTCTTTCTTCAATGTGCAGCGGGCTGTCGCCTGCTGCAGACAGCTGGAGCTCCAAGCTTTCTGAATCACAGGAGTTGTTCAGTTCAGAGCTGCTCTCACTTGGTGGAGCCTTTTTACCGTCTCCCTTATTATCAGACTCTGCAAGAGGCTTAGGCTCAGACTCCTCTTCCTCCATGGCCTTTTCCTCCTCCACCTGATTGCTGTCTTCGCCCGACTTCAGCTCGTTTACAGACGCCCCCGCTGCAGCGTCTTCTTTCTCAGGAGAACTGTGGATTTCACTGTGGCTCGATCCTGCATCCAGGTCCCTGGCCTCTGCGGACGGGCTCTCCAGAATAGGTGATTTTGGGGAGACTGCAAGGGTGCTGCTCTCTCTAGACAGACTGCTGTGGCGAGGTTTGTCTGGGGACCTGAAACTGAATCTCTGGCTAGGATTAGGATTATAGCTCTTGTGAAACTCAGAGAAGCTGGCTTTCCAGGCCTTAGGGGACATCAGAGTTCTTCTCTTCAGGGAGCCATACCTGAAATATTTTGCAATCAGATATCAGACTAACAACAAGTTTGAATATTTTTCTCCTATCCCCAATTACAGACATAAACTTATTAAATGTATTCATCTCAAAAGAGTTAATTGGAAATACTGTGGGATGTACAGCAACCAATACTGTCAGAAAATATAACAAATATAGTCAATATTGTAGCTTTGGACATACAGCTTGAACACAAAACATGTGGAATAATAGCATTAAATGCTTATAATTACTGTGTTTTGTGATCTGACAAGTTTAGTAGAGCTTCAACTATCTTGAGCAGATTGTTTAATTTTGTGAACTAATCCAGTACTGAACTGCCAACCATTAAAACAAAATGTCTTCAAAATTCAAAGCTAAAAAGAACTTACCGCTGCATTCCCTTCACAGCAAACACTTTGTCCGGGTGCTGAGCCTGCAGCTCCTTTATCACACTGTATAGATCAAGGTTGAGCTAAAACAGAAGAGGACTGGTAAAAAACACACAAATATTTATTGACAATTACTATTGTGTCCCGACTGACTTTAGATGCCCAGACAACACAGAGCAAAACATACCGTGCTCATTTCCTTATAGAAGATTTCTCGTAAATTTGTTACAGCTGAGAAGACTGAAATGTAGCATCCAATACGGCTAAAAAGGAAAGATATCAAAAACATAATGTAAAAAATGTGTATACCCTCACATTTTATATATTAGAAAATAATCTATCAGACCTTTCATAGAGCACAGGCAGCTCTTCTTTTAACTCATTGTTGATGCTTTCATAGACACGTTTGGCAGCGTTCATCTCTTCTTCTGCCTGCAGAGTGAAACATTTTATGGATGTAAAGTGCATTTTTAAACAAATGAAAGTAGACATACACAGTAAACACTGAAAAATATATGTCATTATTGATCACCTTGGTTATCTTGACATCATCCCTCTTCTTAGCAGTCTGCAGTGCCTCCAGGTGGTGGAGGGAAGAGTCGTAGTCGACCAGTTTTCTTCCCCTCTTTGCTATTTTCTCCTACAGATTGAAAAAGACAAAATATTCAGATGTGTGCGTATGTGTGTGTGTGTGTGTGTGTGTGTGTGTGTGTGTGTGCGTTTGTGTGTTTGTGAGTGAACTATTTGTGTCTTTGTTGGTTTTTGTGTTTGCTTTGAGGCCTTTTGTCTGTCTTCTGTTTGCTTGCATACTTGCTTCGTATTGTCTTACCCTCACATCTGGGAATTGGCTCACATAGGACTCCATGGTGCGTATGGCCTGGTCTAATAGCTTCACCTCATAGTCATTCCACAGGAGGTCCTCCCCCTTATTAAAAGGCACAAACATTGCATTAAATATGTATAAAGAGAGGGAAAAAGAACAGGTTTTGGTCTCCTGGCAATGTGTGAATCTTGTTGCTCTTGTAAAACAAAAATTTGCAATCGTAGAGCTATAGCTGCTCTGGGTATTACACTATAACTGAAGACCATACTGACCTCTACAATGCCTCCTAAATCTTCCTCTCCAGCCCAGTCTGTTTCATAGGCATCAAACAGAGACTGGGAAAGGCGTCTTGAAGCTTCACGCATGTCTGTAAAAAGCAGAATCGTCTATATGAGACCTGCAGAGGACACAAATCTACAGTTCTTCAGCATCTGCACCAAAAAAGCATTTTCACCTCTAACTGCATTAATGTATATCCTAAGGTCCTTGTGCATTCGGTTCCCATCACTCTGCAAATAGACAAGAGGTTTGCATTTTGTCAGTCTTTAGATTTACTTTACTTTTATGCTGGTTGATTCACTGAGAATAGCCAATAAATCATCCTACTGTTTCCATATTCCGTAAAAAACATGGTGAGACAGCAGTGGGAATTTACTTGTTTTGAACTGAAAGTCATTTTTTCATCAGTTTAAACATTAAAGTCTATTTTACTGTCCAGAATAAACACACGCAAAAATAATCCATACTTCTTATTTTCTCTTGAAGCAGGGGTATGATTACCTGTTGGTCATTAAACTGTTGGAGACAGTGTTCAAATTGGTCATCTCTGCTCTCCACTGTCTTCCCCAGCTTTTGCAGTACCTGCAGAAAAAGCACAAATCTCAAAGCAACAGCAACTAAATGGTAATAAGTTATTTCTTATTTAAGAAACAAACATTTGCATATCGTTACCTTTTCTTTGCTTCTGCTCAGCTGTCTTTGGACTTTTTTAGCAAAGTCACCAGAGCTGCCTTTTGGACTGTTACCCTCGGCCATATTTTGTCTTGATTGTGTTTATTCCTAATGTTGACAGGAAACACAGAAGTAATTTCTTGGAAGTAATTTCAATATTTGGATTATATGTATTTATCTTAACGAAGTTAAGACAACCCCCAGAGCTCTCAATAGTAACTTCTGGATATGGATAACAATATCTTTAGACCATTATTTGGCTTTAATGTTGCACATTGAAACAAGCAACACACCTGCACCTTGTCCTAGGTTACATATCAATTATTATTAGTATTACCATGATTATTCTATAATAGTACATGTAGTAGTACATATATATATATATATATAATCTTCTATTAATTTATATTATCTTGTATTAAAGCTTGAATGAGTGTGTTTTTGTTGTTTTCTACCTTTTAGTGTGTGAGAGGTGTGCTTGGTGGGTTTTGGTTTTGTCTGTCTGTCTGCTTGTTCCCTTCCCCCCTTTCTCTTTTGGTCTCACTGCACACCTGCCCATCATCTTCAATCAAGCATACCATCTGTTATCAAGTCCTCACTTCACCCCTATAAGAGCCCTGTGTTGACATCCGGTCCCTGCCGGATCATTGTCTATGTTACAGTATGTTTATGTGCCTCAGTTCAGTGAACAGTCTAGTTAGCCAGTTTATACTGGCTCGTTTGTTTGCTTGCCTGTCAATCTGCCAGAGTTACTTACACCTCCCTCTGTCTCCAGGATCACCTGTCTTCCAGATCTCCACACCAGTTTTTCTAAGCCAGCTGCCAGCTCTCATTCCCAGGATCTTGCTTTTCTGCAAACCTTCCCTCGCCCTAACCCAAACTTCAGCCAGCCACCAGTTCCCCTTTCTTTTGGTCTTCTAAATTAAAAACTTATTTTCCACCCACCTGCCTATCTAGAGTCTGCTTTTTGGTTCTACCTTAGATCCATGACAAATGATTCTAATCTGTTTTATTACTTCTTAGCCTATATATGTATATAAGAGTATTTAAATGTATTAGATGAGGCAGAAAAAATGAGGAAAGTGAAGCATGTTCGAACAACCTCTGTATTCACCTCAGTAAGCAGAGCAGCGAGAGAACTCTTTATTTTGCTGTGCCCTCTGAATCTTCTTAGCAGTAACGGGGAAAAAGTATTTAGATCCTTTACTCAAGTAATACCACAATATAAAAATACTCCATTACTCATAAAAGTTCTGCATTCAAAGTTTTTCCCAAGTAAAAGTTGACAATATAATCATAAAAGTGTATGTAATGTGTTAAATATAAGTACTCATTATGCAGCGGAATAGCCCTATGACTAACCACCATACTGTTGAATAGAGTACTGTATACTTGAATACAAATTTAAGTATACTTGTACTTAACTTCCAGTATTCCAGTATTTCCACATTTCATGCAACTTTATACTCCACTAGATTTAGAGGAAGATATGGTACTTTTACCACCACTACATTTATTTGACTTTAGTTATTGTTATTTTTCAGATTAAGATTTTATACGCATAACACATTATAATCTCATAAATGACAGTACATTCTTTAAGAGATTAAATAACCTGATAATAGTATATAAAACTTTAAAATGAGCACCTCAACCAACTACAACAATGAAATGCAATTTACACTTATTCAATCCAATATTTTATTTAACACCATAACACTCACAGGGGCTGTTTTTTTTTTCTTTGTAGTTTTACTTGAGTATATTTTTCCAATAATAATACTTACATACTTTTACTTAAGTAACATTTGTAAAGTATGAGTTTTATTTAGTATTTTCAGTGTAGTATTTTTACTTTTACTTCCTCCAGAAGTATAAAGTAGAAATGTGATATAACATTTAAAACATAATATTCATTATATTTTATCATATATGATACTATATTTATTATAAATTATATTATATTTTATATTCTATGCTATAATGCCGTACTATATTACTACATTTCAAATTACATCGTATTTTATATGCCATAGCCTACCATTAACATGTTATACTGACTTATTACATAATGTACTACATCATATTTCTATATTAATAACGTTTTTATACATTCTAATACAGAAAACACTAGGTAAAAATACTTAATTAACCTATATATTAACGTACGTACTTCTAATTCTTTCTTTCTTTTTTCTCTCTATTTCTCTGCACTCATGTTATGTCCTTAAACTGGTCTGTTCGTCAGATAACTACAATACCCAGAGTTCCCTGCGGCCAAGCCACTCCCAGTAGTAGTATGGCAGCGGTGAACTTTAACCTGAGAGTTTTCTTCGGTTGTCTGAGGAATGAGACAAATGATCAGATTCCTTCGCTGCTCGCCGACCCACTGACATAATCATGGGGAGCACTCTGGTCAAATGTGCCGCCACCGACCTGGGCATCCAGTGGGCCGGCTGGGCTCTGGCTGCAGCTTTCAAAACCGAGAAGTTTTACGACTTGGCAGGTAAGTTAATGTGGGGAAATTGCCGAACATCATCATTCATGTCCAGAGTGTTAATTTGGAGCTGTGTGCTGACTGTTTTGCAGCCTGATTTGTTATTCAGCGCAATTATTGTAAACTCGAATCAACATTTAAGCGAGAAAAGAGGTTACTTAACATACATGTAAATCAGCTGTGTATGTCTTATTTAATCTCATGTAGTTCTTACCCTGCACTCAGATATTGATAGTCACTATTATGAAATCTGTGTCACCTAAAATAGTTTGTTGTGAAACAGCCAGAAAGCTCCTCCTTCATCTTAAGAAGCGGCACATAGATCCAGTCAGCTTGACTTAATTGTCATGTGGAGGAAGGAAGAGGAATCTTAGGGCTCTGTTTTTAAACCAGAAAGGGGGCTTCTTGTGTGTCCCAATAAAGAATCAACACAGCCCATATCCCCACTAGTGATTGCTGCTACCTGGACTCACTTTTGCAATAATTTCACCTCCAGTTCAAACTAGCTGAACAACCTTTAAAACAGCAATAGAAAGTTAATTATGTCATTTCAATAATAATAATATAATAATAATCTTTATTTGTAGAGCACTTTTCAATAACATTAATCAGATAAGAATTACCTTATGTTTGGATTAAATTCTTAATTTACTTGTGCCCTTTAGAGCTGAAACAATTAGACTATTAAATAATTAGCTGGTTGATAATTGTGTATCTTTCATGCCATAAAATTCCAGTTTCAGCTTCTCAATTGTGAGGATATTCTGCTTTTTTGTCTAATGATAGTAAACTGAATGTCAAGACGAGCAACAGGGAGGTGTCACCTTCGACTTAGGAAAGTGAGATCAACATTTTTCACCATTCAATAGGCAATTTTGCAAAAATAACCGATAATGAGTTAATCCCTGTATCTTCATTTTTTACCCTAATTAGACTGTGAGTTTTAATAAGGGGATTGACATTACTGACAAGTTCTGAGCATAAAAAGTTAAGTATCCGACCAATGACGAAGTTAGAGAATTAATTCAGTCTGTCAGGTGCCTGGAGGCTTAAATGTGGACAGTTATCAAATCATTTGTTACATGTATAACAGTGTAGCTTACCTGTCAACACCAACAATTTCTTTATAATTTCACAAATGATTCACCTTGACACTTCTCCTTCTACTCGTCCTCTTCTGGTTCTCCCCTTCGCGCTGTGCTCCTAGATATCTTACCCTTGAACTTTGGAACCAATTGTCTGCAGTATCCTGGGTAAAAGATTTATTGGACACGCCTTACTCTGCAACAAGTAGAGCAATTCGCCATACCCACATCCCAACCGCCCTGAGTCTGTAGCTTGTCTCACTCTGCTGTCTTTTTTTCCAGGATCTGGCACTTTTATACTACTTGCTCACCTGAGTCGTATCTGGGGAGGAGCCAGTCACGTCCGTCAGAAGGTACAGACCGGGTTGGTGACAGCATGGGGACTCAGGTAAGTGAGGCAGCAGTAACCCCCATTGATATACACCCAGTGATACCCCTGCACAGTTGAATAAAACTCCCACAGATGAAATCCTCTTGCATTAAAGCCTGCAGAGTTTTGTGTAAGTGAACTTATGGACAGTCCTTGGAACTAATAAATGTGAAACCTCAGGTTAATGAATACTGCCTTGGTTAATGTGAACGGACGTTAACCGTGTTCTTTCTGCAGGCTGGGGACATTCCTCTTCATGCGGATTTTGAAGGACGGTCATGATCGCAGGTTCAACAATGTCAGAGATAGCCCTGGGACTTTCTTTGTATATTGGACTATTCAAGGTACTTGGAAGTGATGTAAATGCCTTCCTCTTCTTGCCATAATCCTTGACCAACTCAACACGCAACTGAAGGGAGGGTCGCCTTGTATAAATCACTGTCTAGTTGAATGTTTCTAGCTCTTTATATATGCAGTTATTGTAGGTGGGATCTGTTGGCTACAGCAAGTTATATGCATTTTTTTCATCAATGTATTAAGGTTGGTTGAAGATGATTAATTTCTTCCTATTTCTCTAAGCCTTGTGGATATTTATGACCCTCCTGCCAACCCTCATGCTGAACAGTGAGAAGCATGGTGTGCCTCTGGGAGCGAGGGACGGTATTGGCTGGGCTGTATGGGGTCTTGGCTTCGCTACTGAGGCTATTGCTGACCAGCAGAAATGGCTTTTCAAGAGTGACCCAGATAATGCTGTAAGTAAATGGACGCTGTGTTGTGTAACCCAAAACTGCATTAATACCTCATTCCCTGATTTCATTTTCAAATTTGTGCCACCAGGGGAAGTTTATCCAGAGTGGACTATGGGCCTACAGCAGACACCCGAACTATTTTGGAGAGATCCTGCAGTGGTCGGGTCTCTGGCTTTCAGCCTCATCAGTGATGCAGGGACCCCAGTACCTGAGTTTGGTGTCGCCTCTCTTCGTGTGGTTCCTGCTACGTTACGTCAGCGGCATCCCCATCCTGGAGAAGCAAGCCATGAAGAAGTGGGGATCTGACCCAGCCTTCCAGGAGTACATCAGGAACACTCCTCTTCTCTGGCCATTGCCAAAATGTTGATGTTACATATTTGTTATAATGTTTTAACATTTTCTCAATTGTTAATAACAATCACCTCCACACAAAGAAGGTATACACATTAAAGTCTTTTGAAAATTTTTAAATTAGTTTGCAGTTTTGTGAAATTAATTAGTTAATCATACCTAACCTTTACATAATAGCCTTCTCTGTAAGATCTTTGTGGCATGTCATAATTGAGAGCTAATAGGGGCATTCTAGTCAAGGCCATCTGTGTCAAACTTAAACAACCGAGGAGACACCGCTAAAGCTGCCGGTTTCCTTCATTAAAACCTGTGTCTGACAATTGTTGTGATTTACATCCACTTTACTCGGGGAATTGGCGAGCTTTGTTGAGTTGTGAAAGAAGTTAGGCTTTGAACTTCTCTCTCAATCTCTTTGTTCATTTTGCTACACAATTATTTCGGTCACTTTGTGTGTACAACCATTTACAGCAGTATGAATGCTTTCCTGGAGAGACTGTGTGTGCTGTTATTCCCAAATTTAAACAGTATCCTTTCTCCTCCCTCTCAGTCAGCTTTTCACCCCTCATTTAAGTGTGTACTGTTCAGAACAGTGATTAACACTTTACTTTTGCTTTCCAGTGTACGTGGTCAACACAACATACAAACCAGTTTTTTTCTAGCATAACCCAACATTTAAAAAGTTATTAACAACCTTTGCCAAGACCCATTCACAACTCGACTTGACAAATCAGCCACCTCAGAGCTCATAGTACCCTATTACCCCACTAAAACACTGTGCTCCCAGAATTGAAGGTTACTTGTGGTTCCTAGAGTCAAAAATAGAATATCTTATACATTTAGTTACCACCTGTGGAACCTCCTGGATCTCCACATTTAAGAGTGAGCCTGCCATCCCTTTGTTATGCTGCTCTAGACCCAAGACTACCGGGAGGCTTCCCATGATGCTCTGAGCTCCTCCACTCTAAATACATTCTTATCCCATGAATGCATGTTACTTACCCAACATCTTTACTCTCCCAGTGTTGTCCTTTCTTGTCTCCTGTCACTTTCTGCAGGTTTGGAGCCATGTTCTGGCTCAACACCCGCTATTACAACTATCCATCCACCGCCACCCGAAAGGCGAGGTACATCAGGTCGCCAGTCCATCGCAGGGCCACACATAGACAAACTCACACCTAATTCTTTAGAGACACCAATTAACCTAGCTTGCATGTCTTTGGATGGTGGGAAGAAGCCGGAGCACCCGGAGAGAACATGCAAACTCCACACAGAAAGGCCGGGGTTTGAACCCACGACCTTCATGCTTTGAGGCAACAGTGCTAACCACTGCACCACCTATTACAATTAGTCCTAATTTTACTACTATTGTTATCATTTTAATTTATAGTCTGTTATGATTTGGTGATATGTAAATTGAGAACCACTCTCTAATCTACAGAGGTTAAGTGCCTAGGATTCCCGACCTGCCAGTAAGAGCTGAAGTCTTGGACAAGAGTAGTTGCCTTTGCACTATTACATGTGAGAGTTGATTTTGACACACACACACACACACACATATATTTGAGAGAGAGCACTATAACAAATAGATGCATCCACAGGGTATTCAAGTGTGTGTTGACCTGGATTCAAAAAGCCAGGACATGGCACTAAACATTTAACAGAAGTCACACAAGACAATTTTGTAAAGGTTAGAAATGTATTTTATAAGTTACATACATTTTAGAGTGTGTGTTTGTGTACAAATTTTGTGCTATAGTTAATAATGCCACAGTAAGTGAACTGGCTAACCATACAAAGTCGATGCTTTCTGCATGGGATTGCTCATGAGCAGATCTTCCAGATGAAAAAGGTCTGCTTTGAGACCTGAGAACTACAGTTTGTAGTTACAGTACGAAAAGGATAGGGCATGTGTGATTGTAAACATTTACAGCACAATTCAGTGGGGGATGAAGACAATTAAAACTAAATAGAAATGAAACATGAACATTAAAACTAAAATGTTACTAGCAGTCACACTAAATTACAACCTAAAACAAAATGACTAAGGTCAGTTCTTCAACTTCTGAGTGACACATGAGTTGAAAAACTGTCAAAAGAAATTAAATTTAGAAGCAGGTCACAATAAAACAGTGAATATACATATTTTCAACTATACGCACATTATTTGAGAAGAATACTATACAGCACATCTAATGTGTTATGAGGCAAAATGAGAATGTCTTGTTAAACATTTAGCAAAAACATCAGCTCTAAAGACAACTGTGCATAGATAGGAAAACCTATTTTTTGGTTTAAAAAAAATAACTCCTACGACAAACACGTAAAATAATCAAAGTACAACTGTTACCATTGTGAAATGTTAAAATGATTATAAGAAAGAAGACTAAGATTTATAGCATTTACAGCCATTATAAAAGCAGTACCATGCTATGAGTTATGCCTAAATACAAAAAAGTTTTGGTTGTTATTGCAGTAGGAATACATTGTTAAATGGAGCCGCTTTGGATTATTTGAGGAGTGGAGAAGCAAAGAATTTTCCTTGGCGAGAAAATCCAACTGCTGATTTGCTCTTGCTCCCAAATCTGCAAAAACAGAGCACGCATACCGACACTTAATGGAATTAGGAGTTAAAGTCAACAAAGTCAATGAAGGATAATGAGTTTTGTACAGTAGATTAACTTCTGTTAAAGATGGTCAAAAAGGAGCCAGCTTTTCTCTAAAGCTGAAAAGAAACAAACTTCATAGCTTTCCTGAACCAGCAGTACACAGTAGTCATCTAGAGGCTATTAATCATGAGATCACTGATTGGAAAAACAGTGTTAACGCAGGGAAGGAGGGGACTACCCTTGTGGGTTTACCTGGGTGTCAGAGTGGACTTCATGCGCTGAGACAATGAGCTGGAAGATGGGGTTTTATTGAGCTGGTGCTCTGGAGTGGTCAGAGGTCCCAGCATGCTCACTGCAACGTACAGACATTACAATGAAACGTCAAACCAGCAAACAACTGTGCCCAGACTCATACAAGCACTGAAAAACAACACACAAAGTTTGGCAAGCTCGTACTTCTCTCAGGGGTGGCATAGCAGTTTGCGTTCTCGATGATCAGGTGATCCAAGTTTGCCTGCTCGTTTTCTGCCATCACAAACTGGGCCCAGTAATCCACCGGCAGAGCCAAGAGACGCTCCACAACCTGAACAGAAAGGGATTAGTAAAAATGACAGGGGTTATTTCGCTGTGTTGCCTCATCCTACTTCAACGGTGCCAAGCCAGTTATGTTCATGCCTTCGGCAAGACAGGGGGAATATTTATGATAATATTGTGTATGTTAATGTGTAGTATTATATGGTATACAGCTTTTTTGTGGTCTCATATGTAGGTCCATCACTTATATTAAACTGAGTTACACAATTAAAATTACGTTTTTTTGCTACATAGTGTGATAAAGAATACCGACCTTTGTTTTAATTTGTGTAAAAGAATACTTGAAACTTTGAATACTGCATCATCATTTGGACGTTGCGACTTTTGACTCATGGTAAACATTTTGATTTGAAAGAAAGTTCTAATCGTTAAAACTTTCATGACATAAACCCCCATTTTTTATAGTATTTGAGATTGCCATTTTCCTCCCACTATATTTACATTCTGTAATTACCTCTTTAAGCAGTAGTTTTCATTGTTAATGGCCAAGTCTGCCATTCATGCGCTGGTTTCAAATCGCCTTCTTAAACAGCAACAAGATACATAAATCGAGGCATGGATGTACTCCACTGTTATGGCTTTGAATTTTTATCTTATATATCCGCCTCAATGTTTAAAGGTACTTTATTTTTCACATACAAGTAGCAAAATTGATTCTCTGCATTTAACCCAACCCTCAAGGGAGCAGTGGGCAGCCACTGTGCAGCACCCAAGGACCACATTACATTAGTTAGTTTAAAGCAGTCACACTTAAAGCATTCAACTGGCAAAAAAACGATGTGGCTTTTAATGTGAAGCAGCCACACAAAAACAGGACACAGCAATTTCTGGACTTTTTGACAGTTTTAAATCTTGCACTGTGTTGATCCCCAAGGGGAAATTCTGTAAAAGGGACAGTTATTCACTGGCTTCTTCATCAAAACAAAATGTTTGTTTAGCTAAACTGTTGTGCTTCTGACAAAGTAGCTGCTCAGCGAGTGTTTGCCTCCCCCAGAATCTTGGGACCTCTAGTACTGAACCCCAGTTGCTGTTATGACAATGGGTGTTGCCCGATCAACCACATCTTTAAAGTTTGCTATATAGGGAAATTAGATGACTAACCACTGAAGGCAACAACAACACACACAATGGTTCCAGCCTACCTTAGGTTGTCGTTTGGTATCCTGCAGGATTGTCATAGGGTCAGGGTTGGGGACTGCATGACCCACGATAGTTGGACCAAACACTCGGGCCAAGTTACTGATGTCCATCCTAGTGTCCAAACTGTTGGCAACTCTGGAATATTTTATTAGATTAAATTATTTTTCTTTGATAACAATACAAACCAAAGTGTATTTTAGGTTCTATCTATATCTATCTCTATCTCTCTATCTCATATTTAGGGGAGAGTAGCTGCTAACCTCTTAAGGTGAAGGACTAAGAAAGCCAGTGTGTCTCTGTTGGGCTGCGGCAGGTCACTGATGGTTTGGTACATCAAGGCTATGCTGTTATCATCGTCTGAAACCTCTGAGGGAGAACAAAGAAAACAATTTTGTCAGCAGGGACCACGGAATGGGAGGTTTTGGGGATGTGTGAACAACTTGAATCAATAAATCAAAATTTATTTATAGAGCACTTTACAATCCAAGTGGACTCCAAAGTGCTGTACAGTAAAACAATATATGAATACATAAAAGACACTAAAAACAAAGCTCACAGGATGCATGAAATACAAATGACAAAAAAAAACAAAAAAACAACAACCATACAATAAAATCAATACAGCTAAAACAAGAAATGTCCATTTCAGAATGTCAACTTGAAAGAAAATGTATCGGACTCCACAAATAAATACTAAAAAAAGGCGAACAAGCTGAAAGATCAATCTTTTTTGTTCCAGGCAACTCCCCGCCTGGGCTTTCCATCACTGCTCAGAACAAACTGCAAGAACAAAGTGGAAGCACTCACGAAACCCGCATTTAAAAGGGTCTGTTGGGTAAATTTCTGCTGTCACTTACAAAGTTACGCCAAGTTTCATTGTCATTATTTCAATATCCATCATAATATGCTTTATTTATTCTACAATTACTTCTTTCTATGGCTTGTTCGGATTGGCTGCCTTTCGACGACTGGTTTTTCGTGCGGCAATATTAAGGCAATTTTAACTAACTCACCAATAAGGATAGTTTCTTTAACGTTAGAATACAGCTGGGCTGTCCAGGTTAGCACGCTGTACGTAGCTGCTATCGATTGCTACCCCCATCACCGCAGCGCCAGTTACATGGTAATTCTGTGGGAAACACTGTACTGTGCATTTACAGATGTTTCTGGTGGTTTCTCTTAAATCTAATAAGCCTTTTTCTTCTATGCCGGCATTTCACTGACATGCTGCAAGATAACACCGCCCCCTGGCGATCAGATCGCCAATCTGTGATCTCAAATAGCCATGATCGGACGATATGAAAGTAGAGAAGATCACCAAAGCATACCAGAAACAGCTACTAACAACAATAGCATCTTTTTAACACTATTCACACACACATACCGGCTGCCTCCATGAAAGGACGGTTGAGGCGAAAGGTGAGAAGAGGTTCCTTGAGGTTCCTCAGGAAGTCCTTGAGCAGGCCAGTGATGGCATTGACATCATCCACTTTGCTGAGCACAGGAACAGTTTTGCTGCGGAGGAACTTCTCTTTCAGCTCCTTCACTGTGCGATCAGAGCCGGACAGGCGGTAAAGTCCAGCCTGAGAGGAAAGACGAAAATACAATTATTCGTAATTACTCAGTGAACTTAAGAAACTGTGCCAGGCCACTAGTCACCAAGAAATAGTTCCAGCAGGTAAACTCCATGTAAAACCACAACGTGTTATTTTAAAAATTTTGTTTGTGCATATTACACAAACAAGATGGTTCTTTTAGGTGACTATTTGGACAGAGTGCTTATTATGTTGTGCTTGTCAGACCTTTCTCAGTATCAGGTTAGATAATGTTGTCACACTTTAAGGCCATTAAGAGAAAAAGGTACTATTTACAAAAGCGAAAGAAGTAGTGGCAAATTTGCCTCAGATGGGGAAAAAAAGAGCAAAGAACATTTCATGGCCATCCCTAAACAAATGCCATCAAATGAAAGTGAGAAGAGCAAATCATAAAAAAGAAGGAAGAGACAGCAGCACAGTCAGAAATCAAGAGATCTGGAGTCTTTCCACAGCTCAATTATGGATTTAATCTCCCAGGAACAGATTGTAAAATCGTAGTAACAGCTCTGTCTCAGTTTAGGGGAAGGACATTAAAAGATAACTACTGGTATATGTGAGGCTGTCATTTCTCCATATTAAGATAGTAAAACTCACCTCATGCAGGCCCCTTTGTTCGATCTCACTGATACAGTGGACAACGAGAGAAGGGATCATGGGTGATGTGTCGGGGACGTAGTCTGCAAGTACACCCTGGAAACAAATAAGAAATGCGGTAAACCGCCAGCACTGTAATAACATTTCAAAGTGAAAATAAACATGTGCATGTACCTGCACATCAAGAACGAAATACATTATAAAAAATGTTCTCACACCTCCCCAATTTTGACTGGTGTGCCACCCAGGTTAGGGATGCATGGCAGAGGGCAACGATCGCGACACTCGGGGTGCGAGACCACCCTGCAGTCACGGCACTTAAGTGAAATCTTGCCAAACTTGATCCTCTTTCCACAGGGTACGCACGATTCAGGCTTAATGACCTATGAAAACACAATTGACAGTATTTAGGAGGCTGGTAAAAATTGTGGGTCAACAGCTAAACCAAAAACTTACAAATTTTTGGCAAATTAACTCAAGTAAATCTACTGTATAAGTAGGGCAGCATACATAAAGAGCAGCAGTTTGACATTTTTCAATACTGGTGCCAGTAAGTTTCTGTACACACACACCAAAATAAGTCCATTAAAGTAAAAAATGTTATCATCTGCTCTTGGGAATTAAATCATAATTAATAACTTAATAAGTGCCAAGTTTGATCAAACTATTGGCATAAAAGCAAAAATAGCAAAGAAAAAAATAGCTAACTTGAAGATATTCAGAAGTGTCCTTAAATCCAAAAAGAAAATATGCTTCTCTCTAGAATTCTGATACAAACGGCATTCTTACAGTTTTGGAAACAAACTCGTGAAGACGGACACCCCCATGGCTCTGCGGAGTGCTGGGCTGCACTTTTATTTCTTCCCCACGGTTGCCAGGCTGCTTGAAGACATCATCTGACTTGACAGATTCAGAGTCCCATTCCATAGCAGCTGAACAGGAGATAGAAAATAAATACCAATGTGTTATATACACCACGAAAAATTCTTTAGTTATGAGAAAATATATTGTCGAATCTCAGCTGCTGCATATTCAGACTAAAGACATCCATACAAACAATGAGAAAATGTTTGTAAATAATGTTTGTAAAGGCTGAAAGAAACTAATCACTTGGCACTAAATCCACTTCAACAAGATCATTAAAAAATGGCACAACACAATACAAGCCTGGATTAGGCTGCATACTGCATCATAGCAAAAATCATACCAGTCTTTCTCCTGCTGCGAGTCCAGTAAGGAATACTCTCAATGGTAGAAACTGCCTCGACAGGTCCTCCATTCGCAGGGACAGTCACTGTGGTCTTTGTCACAAGGGTCTCATTACCCTGTCACAAATAAATAACGGTCAGAATAACCACATACAACCAAAATATGTCATGGCCCAACACTATGTTTTGAGAGCTGGTTACAGGCTTGCAACTTGCCAAAGCTTGACCAAATATTTTATTTTGGTCAAGCTTGATTTTACTAGTTTATACAGTATTTGGACAGATTATGATCATGTGTGATAATGCCACATATTTCAGTAATGAAAAAGTAATAATATCCAGACTGAAGTTAAAATCCTACCATCGCAGAAGTTCTGCCTGTTGATCGAGACCGTTTGGAGGCAACTGGAGGACCATCAATGTGATTTCTTGAGGAGCGCTGAAATCAAGACAGCAGACATGACATCTATACCTCCAGTGAATGTGAAACCAAAACAGTGGTTGAAACAAAAGGTGCAAATGCGCTTAACATACCCTTTTTTCTCGTTTCTTGAGTCGCACTGTCCTCACAGTGGAGGAGTCCCAGTCCTGTCAAAGATCAAGCACATCAGAATCAGATTTCAAAAGTAAAGGAGAGGATTTTAAAGCCAGGCTAGGTAATGTATTTTAGAAGCATTTTTGTTATATTTGTTGAAATACTCTTTACATCTCAACAGCAATCTATAAATGAAATGCTGAGGGGGAAATGTTTTTTCCCCAGTATTTGTGGCTGTCGCATGCCGGTAATAAGCCATTCGACCCAAATTAAATGACTGGCTGGTCTACCTGTGCGCACTCCGCCCATTCACTCATTGCACATGAAAATGTGTTTTGGGGGAGGGGGTTTTCTCCAACATTACCTAGCTTTAATGTAAATAATGTTCATTTAACTGTACATGATACTGTGTGTAAAAGTGAAGTACTTACAAGAGAGTCATCTGTTTTGTCGTAGCTGATATCTGACAAGATAGAGGCGGACTCATCTATCGTTTTGAGTCTATCAGAGGAAACAGAAAATTTTTGTTAAGTCAAGCAGCAGTATTTCCCCAAATACATTTTATTTACATTTTCCTCCACCCAAAACATTTTTGCAAATGTTTTTTTTGTCATTTTATCGTTTAATAAAAAAGTCTAAATTGAACTGCATTTGAAAGTTCACAGTGGTTTGAAAGTGTGTCGGAATGGTGCATTCATGTGATAAATAGATGGAGATGGGAATGTACAGGGGAAATGAGTTTCCTTTTTAAAATCAGCTTGTGATTCAATTCTGTATTGGATCCGAGTCTCGAGTGTATATGTTCCCACATGCAAATGACCCCCCCTAATGGTAAATCACCAAGGACACTTTAGTCTGCATTGTTTAACGTGGCACAACAACAGCTAATGTAGCAGATGCAGTACTGATAAGGCAAGTCATAAAAAACAGGCCAGAGACATTACTGTTTATGTGAGCTCATTACCTTCGACTGGTATTCAGGTTGACTGCTGCCTGGCTGTTTGAGTTCAGGAAGGCCAGAGCTGAGCGTTGCTCTGCACTCAACTGGATGCTGTTAGAGGATCCTTCACTGGTCAGGAGGTCCCGGATCAACTGAATTTGACGGTCCTGTATTACAGAAATGCAAGCAGAGTGCAAATTAGAAACTCTCTAAACCATTTCAAACTAAATCAAGATATATCAACAAACATGGGCCTGCATTTTGATCCAACATACCAACTTCTCACAATCAGCCTCAGCCTTTTGTCTGCGGCGGATTTCCACATCTACTTGGTTTCGGGCATGTTTCAGTTTGACCTCCAAGGATCCTCTTTCCGTCTCTGTTTTGGTGAGCGTCTCTTTGCAAGACCCTAGTTCATGTTCTGTCCTCAGCCATTTGCGACGGCAGTCCTCAAAGTTTTGTGCCATCTGGATGAAGTCTGGAAAAGAGGATGCACATAGTAATGTGGCAGGTATATATATATGGGAACCTAAAGCATGTTTCAAAGTATAGATAATAAAGATAAAACCAAGAACCATAAACTACTCACTGGGTTCAATGCTCTCGTTGAGAACGTCAACCTGCGTTCTCAGCTTATCATATAAGCTCTGGAGGCTCAGCACAGCCGTCTCCATTATGCTCTCTGACTGAAGACCCATAAAGGAGATACATTGACTACATTTAATTCATAGGACAAAAAGGGTTACAGTCAAAATAGATCGGTTTGGTGTATGGCTGATTTTCAATGTAACATTAGCTAAATTAGGACATCTGGGAAAGGTTAACATTAAGTGGATGTAAATAATCCCCAACTTAAATCTAATGGCAACGAAAAGATATACATTAACAACATTTAATTTGTATGACAGAAAGGGTTACGGTTCTACAGAATGGGCTGGTGAACAGCTGCTTTTCAACGTAACGTTAGCTAAATTCAGATATCTGGCAAACGTTAAGAGGAAATCCTTAAACTTAAGTTAACGTTAATGGCAATGAAACAATGAATCAACATATCCATTAGCTGAATTTGCCACGTTATAACGTTAATGTTTTCCAACGTTATTTCCTCATTTGCTTGGTCTGCTTCTTTTGTTTTTGTTTCGTTACACACACTTAAGCTAAGCTAACTTAACGTTAACGTTGTACGATTGAAAAATAACACGGCGCGGTTACGATAGGTCTGACTAAGCTGCTAACGTTAACTTCTGCTCCCATGTTAGTAAATATTAGCTCACAACCGTTAACTTACCTTCCGTTTCGGTATTATAGAAAATCCTTTTCGGTTAACTTTATGTTTAGCGCTCTGCTTTTTTTCCTTTTCTTTTTTTTTTAGCTACAAGCTTGATAAATCTTTATCCGCATCCTTCCGCAGATTCAGATACAATGAGCGCGTTGCATTTCAAATTTCGCCGCTAGCCAATGGGTGAACAACACCAAGAAGATGACTTCCGAGTACATATTTTCAAAATACAACCAATGTTACGGACGCACGTCGCATTAGTGACGCCACAAAGGCACAAACAAGCAGAAACGAATACAAAACTGAACTGTTAAAATTCCGTTTTTAAAATTTAATGCTTGAAGTTAATTGGCTAACAATCAAAGATGCAAACAAACAGAGAAACAAAAAGCAGAAATCAAGGAGAAGACAGACGTTAGACTTCCGGTTACGACTTTCAAAATAGTATCCACACAAGCGCCAAACTTTTTGTCCTTGGCGTGTGTAAATGGAAAAATAACGGCCACTACACACATTACTTACACTTCTTTTATAAAGTCTGTGCTACTACACGGAGCTGCCAGTGGCAGTGTACTGCGGCTGGGAGGTAAGGTGCACCGAAGTACCATTTGTCATGTCATGCATTCAATATTTTACTAGCTATATTAGGTTTATTGGGATTCACATGTTTTATTTGTTTATTCGCACTTTCATGGTGCAGCTGGTAAATATGGGGCTAATTTTAACTAGGCTACTTCACCCCTTACCCTATCTCAACCTGTTATAATACATTATACTTTATTTGTTGATTACATTTTGTATTATTGATCTGAATACCTAATAGGCCTAACATAATCAAATGAATGTAGCGAAATGAAAAGTACATTTGTCTCTGAATTGCAGTGGAGTAGAAGAGGACAGTACCAGAAAATGGAAATAATAAAAGCAAAAATGGAAATAGAAAAGCAAAGTACAATTAACTCAAACTGTACAGTACAATACTTCACTGCATATTTATGGAGCACGTAAAAGGTCTCCAGCATGTCTTTGAAGTTTCTTTAGAAATTAAGACACTACAGCATTGCTCCTGAATACTATACTGAGGTAGCCTGTATTAATACACGCACTAGGTTAGTTGATGAGTTTATAATTATTATATTAATGGAATTAAATATTGTAAATCCGTGTACGGTTCAATCATAGCACCGACATTTTAATACTTAAGTTATGGATAACATTGGCTGTTAATATTTCACTACATATTTTGTTTATTAATAATTACTCAATTTTAACTGTCTATAGAAATGCTGAAACAGCTGATGTCGACTGATAGCCACAAACCCAACCTCCTGTGAGTGAACGACAATGAGTGAACTAGAGTCAGAGATAGATAGATTGATATATATAGAGAGAGAGATAGAGAGTGAGATAGTGTGTGTGAGAGAGAGAGAGAGTGAAAGACCACTAGCCCGGTGGGCACAAACTTGCAAGAAGCAGAGCATGCAGAAAAAGCTCTGAACACAACGGTGCAGCTGCTCGGCGGGTTTTGAGGCTACAGAGGCGGTAGAGCTTGTTGGGGATTACAATGATTGCCACAACTCAACAAAACATGACCACGGAGCTGGTATGTGTGATTTTTAAATTTGTTTTATCCTTATTTCAAAGCAAATCTTTGTGTGCGTGCCTGTCTCCAGTTTTTAAGGGGAGAATCTGTGATGTGCAGTGGGGAATTCCTCATTCAGGCAGCCAATACGATGTCTATCGATTAATGTTTCAGCCATATTTTGCCCATTCAGACTTTTCTATCGATATTCATCTATGTCCTGGGCAAGCTTGACTCTGTGCACTGCGGTGCAGGCTGGTGTGGTAACTCGACGTCCACTCTTATTTTCTTTCTGTCCCATGCGGACTTTTATAGCATAGCCTAATATCTGCAGTGTAATATTCAGATATAATTTGTCTCAGTCTGTCCCCTCCAGCTTGGACCTGCACAGTGAGGAAGGGGTCAAACCCACAGCCTGCACTGTACGATTGATTATCTACTGTTTAGGTGTCAATGAACAAAGACTATGAACCAACAGCCTGTTTTTTGTTCACATTATTCACACTCCTTACTGATGATGAGGTGAAATATCGGTAATGCTCTGTAAATGATTATTTGATGCAGTTCTTCCATTCAATGTGACCTTTTCTGGTTTTCTTTAAAAGACAGTTCACTTTTATTTATTTGTCAGAAGCAACATGTGAGCAAACAATCAATTGAAGATTAGGCTCTGTATACACTAGGTGGATTTCAGAGAAGATTCACCATTGCGTTTAACAGCTTGAAGTGTATGGAATTAGGGTCTACTTGTTAATTGTTTAATGTGATATAACTGATGGGGATAAATGCTTGCATCAGATTAATCACCACACTAGTTTTAAACTTTGATTTCAATGGGATTTATATGACTAATATCTACACATATCTAATATGCATTGCTTCCTTCTTTAAATACAACTTTCTCAGCTGCATTAGTAATTGCCCAAATATTTTACTCTGGTGCTTCTGTTTCTCAACAAATTAAACCCTTGCGAAGTCAGCTCATTAACATATATCATCAAACTGTCACCCTTCTTGTGAAAGAGTTTCAATCGTGAGATCTTTAGTACCCGGCTGTCCCTGGTGGAGAAAGTGTTTGAGAGAATAGAGGAGCAGTTCAGTTGTTTGTTAAATTATGTCTAATTGGCATGTGATATGAGCATTAACCTTCAGTGCTTTTACTCACATGATGATGTGATTAAACCTTGGTGAAAACTGTCTGATGCATCTGTGTGATAACCCTGCAGCATTATTGTCTCCTTGAGAGGGCCACACAACGCTGCAGGGCTTATAGACAATCTATTACCTGCAAATGTCGCAATATGTCACGCCACAGTCTCCAATCAATTTGCTTCACACACAATAAAACTATTAATGAACCACATCTGGGTTTTTCAGATTGGCACATCTCCATTGGTGAGATGTTACATAGGTTGAGGGGATAATCTGGGATGCTACTTGTGTCATATTTTTATATACAGTTTATGGTCATATGTTGTGTGCTGTGAAAGAAAGCAAAGAGCATTGCAAGGTCGACATATATGACTTGTAATATCCAAATAAGACAGCCATATCACAATTTCATGCCACAAAAAACATAATGCTTTGGTTCTGGTTCAGTTAATCCCTGGCATTAAGGAAGAAAATAAGTGATTTAATTATTTTTTTCAAAGGCAATATTCTTTTAATATTCATCCTCAACACTGGTAATGTGACATATGACTGAATTTTTATAGTGAGTGCAGTGAGCATATTATAAGCATATTATTCATTGTGAAAAAAATCACACATTCTTTCTCACATTTTACTGTAACTCTATATGATGTCATCTGCAGCTCTCCCACATGTGTTTTATTGATGCTGCATGTTTCCTAAGGCTGGAACTGCTGAGGAAAAGGTCCCTCACACAGGACCCTTTTGTACAGTACTTTTCTTATGCGTGATGGGTAGCATGAAAAGAAAGACAGTGGGGCAGCCTTGCAGCAGTAGAGGCTAAAGAGGCAGGTCTTTCATTTTATAAAGGCTTGTGCTGCATTGTGTGGCAATAGCCTTGGGGGCAAAATATCTGCCCAGTTAATCCCATATGATGTCTATACCACCTACTGCTTTTTAAGATAAGAAACACAAATGGAGAAATGGTGGCGCAGTGAGTAGGAGCATAAAAATTCCTCTGGATGTGATGAAAGATCAATATCGGTATTGAGCTGTAGAATGTCATTACTACAGCTGGTTGGTTAGCATTTATTCCAACTGCACAAAATTTACAGCCTGCTCTAATGATGACTTTCATTTTAAATGAGGCGGTGAGAGATTTTGACATGGTAATACATATGTGGGTTACTTGCTAATCTAGGTTTTTCTCAATTACAGTGAATCATTAAAATCAGGAGCATAATATAGGCTATATTGAAGGCTGTATGTGTCTGCCAATAGATCTCACCCTTTATATGGTGGTGGTAATTTCATTGATGCCTCTGCCAATGTCATGTATGTAACAATCATCTCATCAATCACACGATCAAGGGGGGTTAAGGGTATGCAAATCAAGACCAGAATCCCCAAACAATCTGCATTGGTTCTCTCATTCCTCTGCATGTGATTTATTGCTGGATTCTCCATGCCTCATAGACATAGAAGATGGAGTTAAGGAGGTCTCCTGAGCCTAATTTATAAATTCTTAGCACCGCCTGCATTCTGCACAACCTAGTTCTGTTGCATGCTGTGCAGATTGAGTAATTGTGTTTAGTGTGGCTTTTTTAGTGTGCAAGCTCAATCAATAGAGTTAGATTTTGTGTACAGTGCTCTGAGAAAAATGATCCAATGAACTGCAATCTGCTGGATGTGAAGTTTAATAAACGGTTCCAGCCCGATAAATATGATTTTTAAGTTAAAATGGTAGAAAGGTCCAAATAGGTCTTGGTGTTCCTCATGCAGGTGTCATACTTTGCAAGAAACAGTACTCAAAAGACCTATAAGTCTCCTTTATGGCTGTCTTCCCACTATTAATTGTTTCCCTCTGGACCATGTACAACTGTACACCTTATTGATTCTTTCATTTGGTTGAGTGAAAATCTCCTAGCTCACAAACATAAGAGCGCTCTCTTCTCTAATGCAGTTCTACATGGTTTGCCAAAATAATCCACTCAAGGGGATTTCCTCAGGAGAGTTATCCATAAACATAAAGACCTTTTATTTGCATTCTCGCACCCTTTGGTGTTTGACTGACACCTCATCTAGGCTTCTACTCCAACTCCTGTGGGATCACACACAGGCTGGATAAAATAGATGGCCCACTTAGGAAAGTATGTGTGTTTTTGATCTTGATCAGCAGAAAACCTGCTCTGAGATATATTTGCTTTTCCATCAGGGTGCTGACTGAGATAATCCCAGTCCGTCATACAGAGTGCAACTCGTCATCTGTTCACCTGTGCCAGCAGTTTGTGCTGCATTAGATTTCCTTATGCATTGTAACGAACAGCCAGTCGGCACTAGCAGCTTCGCCAGTGTTCACTCTGGGGATTCTGCTCAGCACATCTGTACCTCATTTGCAAGTGTGACAAAACTCCTCAATCGCCTTAACAACGATGCAACTTTAATTGGAAGTATGGTCTAATGTCTGGGCTCAGGGGAATGATAGAACCCGTGCATCCCATTAGGAGGGTGTTTCAGCTCTCACATTGCACACAGTAATTAGAGAGAGGACTTGGAAATTAATACACTCTATGATGGGATCAGTCAAGTAGAGGTAAAATGTCCCTTTCTGCTATGAGATCCTGGAATCGATATGTAATTCTTGATATGTTTTAACATAGCAACCATATTAGCTATTCATGGATTGACATATAGCCAGTTTGTTATGTTAAGGTGTATAACTGTTCAGTCAAAGTGAAAGTGCTGAAGATGCAGTGTGATTCAGTATTGCCTGTATAAAAGCTTTTATAGACTACAGTAGGTTTCTTTATGTGTTGGAAGGATAATGGTGGTTCACTGAGATACTGTGTGCGGAAAGTGCAGGAGAATGAGATAAAACAGAGTGTCAGAAAGGCCAGTAGATACACAGCCCTGGACATCAATCACTCACTTCTGGCATGCACTTAGAGTTCAAACATTACTTAAAAGTTGTCCCTGCAACTGCAACTGGTAGTGATTTTAATTTGAACATGTTATGATACTGCATCCAAGGAGATCTATTAAAGATGAGACCTTGGCAGGAGTTTTGTGCTGGCAACTTGTCGAGATAGAGAAGACCTTGTAGAACTTCGATATATCTGGGGTATGAAGTAAACCTGCTGCTTTACACCAAAAAAAAACGTGTATCATGGATTTTTATCCTAATGAGAAACCCCACTGGTTCTGGTCCAACTGCATTGACCCTTCAGTTCCTACGGAATTCACCGTGTTTCAATTTTTAGAAATGGGGTTTTAGGACAATTTGACTCCTGTTATTTAAGTACTACATTGTCAATTTTCTGCACTTCAAAAAGCACATGCCAGGGGCTTTAAGTCTGATGCTCATGGGAGTGTATGTTTGTGGTGAGGAGTTGTTAGGTGAGGGTATTAAGGCTGATGTTGGCAATAGCGCAGACTCATGGACAGCTCACCCAGGGAGCACGGAGGAGAAGCAATCTGTTGACCAGTGAAGTTAATTGTGACTGATACTGATGCCGGATCATTCCATCATTTCCCCCTGATCTTATACACAGGATACACAAGGAGTTGAGCCTAAACTTGATTTTACTCTTTTGGCAACTGAAGCTTTGTCTGTAATTCATTCTATAGTTATACAGTCCCATGTGGTTCCCCTTATTTTTATTTCCTCATTAACAACTTCATCCAGATCTGTTGAATAAATCCTTTTCCACAATAGCAGATGAAGCAGGTAACATTTTTCTATAAAAGCACACTGTAAATTCATGCATCACACATTTTAATGATATCGCCACCTATCCCCCTCTGCTTTAGCAAACCACAGAGTCTGACCCATCAGTCGTAAATGACAGGTGAAATGAGGCATTGGTTAAGAAAAATTAAGGGCTAATCTCTCATATGCAACAATTTTATGCAGTTCTCTTTTAGAAAATTTGTGTAATTCAGCGAGGTCTCTGTGATACTGGAGAATGATCTCATTTCTCCTGAGGCTCGCTATACTAATAGGCTATACTTAGCAAGGATCCATTTCTGTGAGACCATGGAAATGAAGCAGCACTAATGTCCTCCTAGGCTGTGCATGCATTCATTTTGTTTGTTTGTGTGTGTTCTTTTCATATCAGGACCTGGGGAGTTCAGATGGTCCTCCGCGGAACTGGAAGGGCATAGGAATTGCCATGGTGGTGATCCTGGCTGTTATGTCTCTGGTCATTCTATCTGTCATCCTACTCACGCCTGGTAAGAAGAGCTGTTTGGATGAGTAAAAGCAGCAAAGAAGAGAGGATTTGTAATGTGGGGAGTTAAAGAAATGCTTTGGCATTTTCAAAAATATGCTTTTTCGCTGTCTTTTGGACAGTTAGATGAGAAGACTGATATCCACTTTCATGTCTGTAGGGTAAATATGAATCTACTCCCAGCGGCTGGTTAGCTTAGTGTAGCAGAAAGACTGGAAACAGGGGTAAACAGCTAGCCTGGCTCTGTCCAAAAGTGACAAAATCCTTCTACCAGCACCTCTTAAACTCTCAAATTAACTATTTATATTTTGGATGTTTTATCTGTATCAAAACCACAGTGTAAGAATGACAATTAGTGTGTATGGGGGGGTCATAATCTCTCAAAAGATTATTTCTTGCTACAAGAGACATGGATCAAACACCATAAATAACGTGTTATTTAGTGAGCTGGCAGTCTTTATGCTATCCTAAGTTAACCGACTGCTGGCTGTAGCCTTATATTTAATAAACACATGAGGCGCTATCCGTCTTGCATTATAGGAAGACCCAAGAAATATAGGCCGGGCACAAACATGCCCTTTTGTCAGGACATAGGTTTAACTAATTAACTCTGTATTTTTGCTTCTGAAGATGAATCTCACTTGTTACTCCATTCCCATCTCACTATGGAGGACCTGGAGAGTAAAGAGTTCAAAGTTCATGACCCCTCTGTGGCATGGTTGAATGGTAAGGATCCCTGTTCTGAGAGAACTTTTGACTGACAAAGTAATTATCACCTGAAACTGACTGGTTTGCAGGCCTCTGTCTCTGCCTCTGTGGATTTTAAATCATCATTCCAATAACGTAGGACCCTTTTCCCTGAACTGTCTTGACCCTGTCAGAAAATGAAGTTGCTCTACGCACCAGAGAAGGACATGTCCTGGCATTCAGTCTTAACAGCAACCTTACCGCAACTCTACTGGACAACAGCTCCCTGGTAAGTTGCATCAACTCCGTTTATGAGGGCAGAATCAGAATCAGAAAGAACTTTATTGCCAAGTAGTTTCTACACACACAAGGAATCTGCTTTGGTGGACATATTTCAGTATTGATTGACTCATATCCATAGACAGCTGGATTAATTGACCAATAGAGATGGGATGCTTTCAGATTGAGAGAGAAAAGCTAGAAGAGTCCCACTGTTCCACATCCCACACTTGAGACAAAAAAAGATATGGCAGAGTGACAGTATCAGCTCATTTCCCCCCATTCTGGCTGCTCTGTGAGCCCTCAACATGTCTTCAAAGAGAATTTTCCAAGCAAGGGCATCTTTTTGAACACCGCCTCTGCACGACACTGACAGACTTATATGGGTCATCATCGCTGAGGAGCTTAAAGCAGGGTTGTGCTGTCAGGTTGAGAACAAGTCTTTGCTTGTGTTGTGATATGTTTTTTTTTATCTGTGCTACTGTTGCTAATTCCAGAAAAAGATATTTTCTTATATGAATGCCAAGACACACATGGGGTTTCCCTGAATATATGAATTGCTAAGACAATTTAGTTACCTCTGAAGTTGCTAGAGACCAAAAACTGAACTTAAAGAGAGTGAATATTGAACTTACATTCACCAGGTGGACAGAAACACGACTCCAAATGAATCACTATGTTGCTCGATGTCAACTGGATGTGCAAATTGTTTTGCAAAAACGGTTTGCTTACAAGTTTGCTTTTTCATCTTTAGAAGTGAAATGTCAATGTTGTGTTCAAAATGTGTTTCCGCTGCACCCAAGTGGGCAAAAAAAATTATTACTGCGGGTTGAAGAATATGTTGCCCAGGTTTTTAACTACCTAAAGCTGCAGATCATCAGCATAGCAATGAGAGGAGATGCAGCCAAATGGATGGTTAATGTGCCCTAAAGGGAGCATGTAAAGGGAAAAAAAGCCAGGTCCCAGGATTGTCCCTTGAGGAACCCCACATTTCAGATCACACAGTCTGAAAACAATGGATAAGTTAGGAAGTGCGATATGCCAACCCACTTTCTCCACAAATGAAAGTTGCGTTGATGTGTTGTCTTATTCGTCTTTCTTTTTTTTTCCTACAGGACCTGACCACTACTAAATTCCAAGTGTCTGCAGACAAGAGGTTTGTCCTCTTGGCATATAACATTCAACCGGTACGTTTTCTCTAGTTGACTCATTCTTAACAGATTCATTCCAGACAGCACAGTCAAGATTTTTACCCTCCGAAAACATCCAAGGTCATTAATTATTCACGAATATCAAAGACAAGCTGTTACTGCTCACACACCTCCACATGTCTGGCAGGTTACTAGTGGCTGCGAAACAGCAGTGACATGCATCCTAATCAGAGCCCCAACGAAACAACGGAGAGGATTGAGAACATGAAGGAGGAGGTTGTGGAGAAGGTGTGTGTGTGTGTGTGTGTGTGTGTGTGTGTGTGTGTGTGTGTGTGTGTGTGACTCTGCTACTGCAACAGTCTTTAGCTCCACACACCACACACCAAATGACTGGAATAACATATGGGAAGTTGAATATTTAAACTGGATGATGGTGGAAGGTGCAGGGGCTTGAGGAAAGCTTACGGTGAATGTTCAGTGTGAATTGGATAGCGGGGGAAGGGGAGCTCAAGAAGATGAAGCGGTACAGTGGGAGCTGCTGTGATGAAATCGCCCTGCTGGTTCAGTGGGGAATTTTAATAAGATGAAGAGAATCACAATAGCAGGTGGTTTCAGAAAAGCGTTTGGCTAGACACAAAACACAGATCTTTTGCTCCCTTTACTTTAACACCAACCAGCTCAGATCGTTCATTCCCCAACAGCGGTCTGACTCTGTAAATACCCGCACCATTAATAAATAGTTCAGTCTTTCCTCACAGGGCAGGCAAGTTGTGTAATGTGCAAGTAATCTTCAAGGGAAGAAAACAGAATTAGGAGGAAATGAAAGCCCTCAGCATGTTTTCCCCACATTTTTATTAAATAATATGAAAGCAGATTTTACTGCTTCCTCACACTCTCATTGGTTCATTCTCCTGTATCTCTCTATGTTTCTTTTAGAGATCTGCTTTTGCTCTAATCACTGCGTATCATAATTTCTGTGCGATGGGGGGGGGAGGGGGTGGGGTTAATGAGCCTGTTGCTGTGTTACAGTATTCGTCACAAACAAAAAGTGAATCCATTGCAACTGAATTATTGAGCCATTAACATACGTTCAATCAGTTTTCAGATATTACTGTAGAGAGAGGGCTCAGATCTTTGCCCAATATGTGGGTCGCTTTGGTTGGTTTATGTCATGTCATTAGCATACTTCTTTTGATGTCAGCAGGAATTGTCTATTCTCATTTGTATTCTCAGTGTGTACTCATAATCGAAAATATCAGAGAAAGTGGGTATGCCATCTGGGGTGTGAGCACGGTTGGCATTTTGTGTGCATGGGTGCCAGTCCTCCATTCTCCCCTTCTTTCTAGCTGCCTCCTTCTCTCTCCCGCTTCATCGTCCTCACTCACTTTTTTTTGTCTATCTCTGGGGGGGATTTGTGCTGACTGAAGCAGTTTGCGCCAGGCACCAGCTTTGCTGTTTGGAAGAGGAGCGGCACGCAGCTGAGAGTGGCAGAGAACGAGAGAGAAAAACAGAGAGAGCAGAAGGGAAAGTCACTTGCGATAGAGGGTGGGAGAAAAATGGCTTATGCACCATTTGCCTTTAGATACACTGCCCAGTTGAAATAAATCAGAATGGTTACCAAAGAATGATAGAGCTGCTATAAGGAGAGATCTGCAGTGGAGAGAAATGGATGAGCAGGCTGTGGGTAAAGGCTTCTCTGGATTTCGTATTAGCTCTAGATGCTTTAGGGAGGGTTTTGTGCCTGGTGGGTGAAAATAAATGGATTTTGATAAGAGGGTATACAAGGAAGTGAGTTAGAGATTTGGCCACAAGAGAAAGCAGATTTCATACAGGAAAATGTCTTTCCTCAAAGCCTGTTTGAGTTAAACAGATTTGTGTGTAAGAAGAGAACAGGAGAAAGAGAAGATCTACATATTTTTGAAAGATATGCGAGATAAGAGGAGATGTTTTTGGTTTGTTTTTTGGATTGATGAGCAAAGCGAAACGAACCACAAAGACAGTGCAGTTTAGGGACACACAAAATGCCATGTAAGTCGTGTCTGCACTCTGCAGCAAACGCTGATAGGTACTGGTATCAAAGGCAGCACATTGCGGGGCTGCTAAGAAAGGCTTGTGAGGTAGGGACAAAGTTGAGAAGGAATGATGCTATCATCTCTGCATTGTGTGCCATAGATCTGTTCTCATGCAAAGGGTGTTGTAATCTCTATACTTTTACGGAATCCATCCCTATCTTCTAAGCATTAAATCTGTGCGTTGTGTCCCCACCCCCTGTTTTGGTGACATGGCTAGGGGAGAGGGTGGGTGGTAAAGGGGGTTGAAGAGCTAGAGCAATGTGGAGGATTTATGTTACTGGCAGCTACATTAGAATTCACTCTGCCTCTCCAAGACAGATGCTCTCGCTCTTGCTGTCTGTTTATCACACAGACACACAATAGCATACAGCCTCTGCCAGCAGCTTCATAATGTTAAATCAGAGCACAATCACTGGGTTCCTTAACAAATCATAAACAGCTGATTGAACATGGTGCTGATGGCAATGCTGCCCCCTTTGGTGTTGAAGAGTGATACTCCCTCTAACTCAAGATTGGTCGTTGTTGTGTGTCGAGTACCTGTCTCTGTCAGCCAGTGCCTCTTCCCTCCCTGCATCCTTTTTTTCCTTCCTGTCTTTGTTTCTTTCTCCCTATCTCCCCCCTCACTTTTTCCTGTAGTGTTTGACCAATTCATTCTTTCCCTTTCCTGTTCTCGCAGTTATTTTCTGTTGTAACACAGCTTTTCCTGCTGCTCAAACTTTACACTGCAATCAGATTTCAATTTCATTTAGATAGCCCTAGTATTTATTTTCCCCCTTTATCCCTGTGGCTTCAGCTCTTCGTCACTCCATCCATGCATTTTCTAACAACAGACAAACAACACAGAGGAGAAATCCAATTTCGCCACTAAGTGTGCTGTATAGAGGATGTGACATTTAATTTCTTTAGGGACTTGTTTTCCAGGAGGCTCTGGCTTTCTGAGGTCAGTGGGCAAATAGCCTGCTTCCAATACTTTGCACAGGGGGGAAAAAAATCTATTTATTACCTAGAATTCATCAGGTAATGCTGTGATCAACTGCGGCTAACACACACACACACAATCATTAACTTTCCTCAGCATGTTGATTTAATTAATGATCAAGCTACTGATGCTTGTGTAAGGGCTGTGGCAGAGTTGCCAGCTACAATAGATCTCAGTGGAAAGGATATTAGCTGTAATGATGCTAATTTAATACGTATGTCTGTCTTAGTTTCTGCACTTTCCTTTCCCATGCCATGTCTTATGTTGTCTCTTTCACGCAGTCTTATGTGTTTTTCAGATGTGATCACAATAATGATATAAGATGCATAAAATGGCTTTCAGGGTTTAATGACTCAAATAAATGTAGTGCGTAGTACTAGGCTCTGATTTGTTCAGTAACAATATTAAAAAACGATCTATTTAAAATGACGTGCCATGCTTTTCTGGGATTTCAGAAGAAATGAGAGAATACAAACACACCTTCCCGTTGCTTATTGCTTAATTTCAGGTTGGACTCAGTAATATAATTCATAACCTTCGTCTTTATATGTGTGTATGAGTATGTGTGAGCACTAAAATATGTATGTGTTGTTATCTAAGTGTGGCACACCTGTGTGCATGATATCCTCTACCTCTTTCAGGTGTTCTCTCAGTCCTTCACAGCCTCCTATGCTATCTACACTGTGGCTAATGGGTAGGTGGAATCATGAATGCTAATGCATGGGCTGCACTGGGCATGAGCGTTACCAATGCAAGCAGACATGCAGATTTTTTTCAGAACTTTCCCCAAATTGTGTCTCATCGAATCAGAACCTCATGTTTCTGTCAGACATACATTCATTCATCAATGTTCTTTCCAGGTGCCATATCCCAACATGAGGTTTGTACTGTACTTCAGATATCACTGCCTGAGATTCATATTCTGTATTATATCAGTGGACAAATCTCTGTGGCAGCTGTGGATGATTCCTGGAACTTATGAGGAATGGTTCTGGAAAGGATTTCAGGAGGACCTGCAGTATTAATCATTGCTTGAGTATGCCTAGGAGGAAAATGTTTGCCTGTCCCAAGGAAGAGAATAAGAGCAGCTAGAAATATGGAAAAAGAAATGTTGCACTCATGCATGAACCTGTCTTTTGTTTTCCCTCTCTGCATCTTGCTCTTTTGTCCTCACAGTACAGCAAAGCTCAAGGCCAGGGCATGGATGGATCTCTGAGGGCTTTAAACAGGACACTTATCCCTAATGAAGGGCTTATGTCTGAGTTTTTGTGTGTGTTCCAGGGATCTGCTGGAGCTTAACACTCCAGAGAGGGCGAAGGCAGTGCTACAATACGCTTCCTGGGGGCCACAGGGGAACCAGCTGGTAAGCCAGGCGGCCAGACTAATTTACCGGATCAATGTGTTTAGTGCATCAACTATACCTGCCAATAATATTAGAAGATTTTCTAAAACGTTACATTCTATAATAATAATATAATTTGTTCATGAATGGAGCCTCCATATCACTTTCATAATGATTACATCAGTGGTATAGACGAACTCCATGTTAGAGGTTATTGCAATGACTCTGTTGCTGTAATGGAGTAGTTGTACACGCAAAATATAATTAATCTACCTTCCCTGTGATGTAATTTGCTTTTGCTGCTATGTCATTGCTCATCTGCAGCATATTAACTAGCAAGTAAAGATGTATTGGCTTTCACTTGTGTGTGTGTGTGCTGGCTGATGATTCATTCACTCATGGACAGCGCCCGGCGCTCTATTCAGGCAGCCAGCGAGGGAGCCTGTACTGTCTTTGATAATAGATTGCCGCTGTCTCTCTGTGCTGCTCATGCCAGGCCTATGTGTTTGACGGAGATATCTACTACAAGCCAAGTGTGACCAGCAAACCCCTGCGTCTCACAACCACAGACCAGGAGCAGAATGTGGTGAACGGCCTCTCTGATTGGATTTACGAAGGTACAATGTATTCCAGCTTCACCAGAAATTTTTCACACTTAGACCATAGAGAGAAAAAATGTAAAACCAAGTTGACAGTAGTAATCATAAATAACAGGTGTATGCTTTGAGTTTGTCAGTAACACTGTCTTTTTAAACAGAGGAAGTCCTCTTGACATATGTTGCCCACTGGTGGTCTATGGATGGGGCCCGGCTAGCATACCTCACCATAAACAACTCTGCCACACCTGTGATGGAAATACCTCACTTCTTAGGTGGTCTCTACCCCTCCAATGTTGTCTTCCCATACCCAAAGGTAAAACTGGTTTAAAACAAGACTCAAGTCTACAGCCATGCTAGCTGCTCTGTGAGGCTGCGCAGTGGTGCTTTGACATTACAATACATTTATTCATTCAGCTGATGCTTTTAACCAAAGCAACTTACAATTGCTATACATATCAGAGGTCGCACGCCTCTGGAGCAACAATGGGTTAAGTGTGTTGTTCAGGGACACAATGGTGGATGGGTTAGAGTGGGAATCAAACCCAGGTCTCTCACACCAAAGGCATGTGTTTTATCCACTGCCCCATCACCACCCAGAACCTGAGCTGAACATTAATATGCTAACAGATTCACAATGACAATCTACAATCACTCTATTAGTTTGGCGTGCTAACATTAAGTAACTCTAAACATAAAGTACAGCTGTGGCTGGTAGAATTGTCATTAGTTTTAGCAGGTATTTAGTCAGAAGCCAAAATATTGGTCAAATTAAATGATGTTGCAACACAAACATTTAAGAGATACACAAAGTTATTACAATTCATCCTGAGGGGAATATGAATGTCTGTACCAAATGTCATGGCTGTCCATCCAATTGTGGAGACATTTCACTCAAACCTACAAGTCAACCTCATGGTGGATCACTGTCTCTGTGGGGAGCCGAAAAAATGACACAATTATGGTCTGCCCTTGCCATTCCTGCTAACATGGCTAAAAAGATTTGCCAAAACTTACACTTAACATTGATCTGATCTTTTTTTTCTTTTTCTTGTGCTCACAGGCTGGCTCAAGTATCCCATCAGTCAGTCTGTTTGTGGTGAACCTGTATGGTCCAGCTCACACTCTCGAGATGGTGCCTCCTGACTCCCTCAGGGCAAGGTAGTACATCTTGGTAAATGTAAAAACAAAATAAACCTTACAGACTTGAGACACCAGCTGTCAGAAACGATTAGACGAGTCCAAATTCCTCCCCCCTTCACTGCTTTTTTTTTTCTTTGCACCACTTTCCAATCCTTTCCCTGTGTATCATTTTCTGCATCGCCTCTTCAGAGACAGCTACATCTCTATGGTGACTTGGATCAGCAGCACCCGCCTCGCGGTTCGTTGGCTCAATCGTGCCCAGAACCAATCAGTGCTCTGCGTGTGCGAGGCCACCACAGGGGCATGCTCAGAGGTGAGTGGTCATCAGTCGTTCCACATTAGTAATCCAAACCGCCCCCGCTGCAATATAGAGCTTTAATATAATTTTTACTTTTTTTTTCACACTGTGTTGGGAGTTAGGATTGATTTCCTTATGCTCTCAAATGTCTACTGGCTGGATTAATATTTAAGGTCATTTCTTGCATGAGAAGAATTTTCACTGATGTACTGCAGTATTTTATTGCCTATTCCCTTTCTGTAAATCCTCACAGATTTCAGTTACCAAATGTCAGTTTTTCATTATTGCTATATTTAATAATAATAAAATACGCTACATTTAATTATACAATGCTACCGTAACAAGCTTAATATGTTGATGTAAGTGCATTGTAAATGACTAATACATTTCTCTATATTTTGTGATTCTAAATCAACAGAAACATAAAATGGCCATGGACATAATGAGAAACCAACGACAGGTATGGATTGCTCATTTCAGAAAGTCTGTTTTACACCAATTTATCACTTCTGTCTTTCTTTTGACTCACTATTTTTCTTCAACAGGATGTGCCATTGTTTTCAGCAGACGGCTCTATGTTTTATACAATCATGCCAGCAAAACAGGGCGCTCGTGGAGAGTTTCACCACATCGCCGGTCTTTCAGCCCAGGTCAGTTTGAGGGCCTTGTATCAAATTGGTCATTAACATTTCATGCAATGTAATTAAGATGTCAGCAGCATAGACCCTCAATTCTGGTTTGCTTACAATCTCCTCCTTCTCTCTTATTATTAAAACAATTAGTTTGCCTCTGTTTTCTCCCTAATTACTTAAACACCACTTTTATCTAATGGTGGTTTGCCCTTTACAATAATGCAGGAATTCTCTTCAGTTCATTTCAGTTTAAGTCATCCTCACCCGGGCAGTTAAACCTGATACTGCTCTTTTAAAAACATATTTTATACAGAGGGAAATGACATTGCGTTTCTGTTTTTCTCAATTCTCATTAAAGAAAGGACATCATAGTTTAGGCTTCATAGTTGCTCTCCTGTGTCTCTTTGACTTCAGTCCCAATGTCAAAATCAACAATAATTAAAAAGTACTGTTTCTAAACTCTCTCTGTAGCCATCCCTGCCTTCATTTGGTTTAACTTTATGAACATATATTCATTTTTTCCCCCATCCTCTGACACACTCTTTCCATATCGCTGCCCTATTTTTATTCTGTATATCTTCCTGCTTCTACACTCTTCTTCATCTCTGTTTCTCTGTGTAACGCAGCCTGCCATCCCCTCCGTTCCTCCTCGCTTCTTGACATCAGGGAGCTGGGATGTCACCTTGCTCTGCGCGCTAGACGAGAAGGCTGGGAAAATGTGTGTGAGAGCCACAGTGCTTGGGGCCGGGTTGAATCACCCTTCAACTCTTTAAACAGCTCACATCTCCTCTCTATGAATGTACAAGTGACAGGGGGTAGAGTAGAATAGTGGCCATCATTAAACTGATCACCTCTTGCTGTAAGCTTAGAACAAATTCTAGACATGTCGGCTGCTGGAGAGCAAATAAGACTGTCTAAACTAAAAGGGCCATTTTAACATGTAGTATTGATCTTGGTTAAAATGCCAAAGGAATTGGCTTTGACCCTGTCAATGCTTGTGGCAAAACATTTCCACTGAAAAGGGTTGACGGATTACTTACACTTGACCAGTGCAGATTATTGCTTTAATCTGTCTTTATCCTGCTGTGGCCAGAAACCCCTCCTGAACCAATTGACTGTTGTGTGAGCATCACAGATAATCAAGGAAGGTCAATTTTAGTTCTAGTCAGTTGTTTGCACTAGTAAGGCCCACTGGGTTGATACTGCTCTTGCCTACAAACAAGTAATTCTGTCACACAATACACTTACATTCATATTGAAGTGGGAAGCCAACATACGTACTCTGATGTATATCCACTGCTCAAACGTTTTAAATAACTTTTGCTAATGGTACAATTACATGTGATAAACTAATTTTATTAGTGTGTTGAAGTATGTAAATCTGTGTATTCTTACAGAATAATTCATATCCTGAATAGTTATGAGGTGAAGATAACCAAAGGTGACTGAATAGTGTTGAGTAACGTGCTGTTTCTGTGGTTTGTTTTTCAGCTATTTCCTGAGCGCAGAGGAATCCAGACAGAGCAGACACCTTTACAGGTGAGCATACTTCCATGTGAAAAGCAGTCTAACCTTGACCAATAAAAACACATATACATACATATTCTCTACAGTGCTACAAACACATACAACATTGACATTATCCTTTACATACAATGTCTTCTGGACTAAAACAGACTATATACATTTTTGAGAGCTGCTTTTTCATTCAATCCAACTTTAATCCTAAGACTTTTATAATGCCAGCCCCATTGCTAGCATGTAGCTATGGTAGCATGTCTTGTTCTAATACAAAAGTCTACAGGCAAGGCTCAGTGGTGCGTTGAGCTAATTGTTATGACCTGGCTCAAAAGGCCACAACAAAAGGGAGACACACCATGGTAGAAGTTTGACAAAATATGTTTATTTAAAACAAAATGAACCAAAGGCCGGTGCGAAAGTAAAGGTGATAAAGTATGAACATCAGTGGTTTCTTGTCAGTGGTTATTTGCTTTGCAGTTGTCTGGTCATAAACCAAAGTATAAGACAAATAAATCTAATGATGGAACTTCTTATCGTCCTGAGGGGGGACATGATTGTCTGAATCAAACTGAGTAGCAATCCATCCCATAGTTTCCAAGACATTTCACTTAAAACTAAAAATGTAAACCTCATCACGGCGCTAGTTAAAAAGTCAGGGGATCACCAGTCAGTTGGATTTATTCTCTGGGATCCATGACTATACAAAACCCCAATCCATCTAATAGTAAGGGTCTAATTGATAATTCGGTCTGTACCAAAGTGGTAGACTGACTTATGGGCCAAATGACATAACAATCATGACATCTCCAGAAACAAGCCACTATGCCTAAAAAAGCAAGCAGAAGAGTAAGTGCACATTTATTCTTACGTGCTGCAGGTGCACCAGATGAACAGCTGAATTTATACATTTATAACAGAAAAAAGCCTACTTAGTGGACAAGGACTCTGTGCTGCTGAGGCCCGAGTCAGTGAGACTTATGGTCCCCCTGTGATTAACACACTGGTCTGTTCCCTCACCAACCTCCTAGGTTTCATATCTTTTTATTAGCTTACATGGCTTTGGGCTTCAGTATATAGCACAATATTATGGAGGAGGGATGATGGCTGTTTAAACTTGGTCTGTGATTAATCCTGTATAAAATTTGTAGGCAGTGGAGAGGAGTTGGACATTTAGAGACAACAGAGCAATCTGTATAACAGCTTTTGTGTCTAGACTTATTGAACCCCATTTGTTTCTGAAAAGTCACCTGCCTAAATAGTTTGTCTCAAGACACTCTCTCTTTTCCTTAGTATCTTAGCAATCAGTTGACCCTCTCCTGGAGCAAATCAAACCTCTTTAGACTGTCCTATTCTTTTAAAGTCTGGTCAATAACCCTTCTCCTATTTTCAAGTGTGGACCTGGATGGAGTGTTTCACCGCCGGTGCATCTCCTGTGACCTCATAGATGGATGTCGCTTCTTTAAAGCTGAATTCAGCCCCAATCAAACCCACTTCACTCTCTACTGCTTAGGTAAATCAGACACACACACATACAGGCTTGCAAGGACAGTTGGTTTAATAATGTTGTCTTTTGAACAAATCCCCAGGCCCTGGAATCCCTAAAGTGACAGTTCACCGTACAAAGGACCCCTCTAGTGAGTGTTACATCTGCTTGTCTGACTAATGGTATAATCACACAGACACACACACACACACACAGAAAAATAAGCTGTCTGTAGTTTTGTGTGACTGCCTGCAGGGCGCAGTATATTCAAGCACATTAAAATGTAGATTAATTAATTTCATACTTGTGAACACTTCCCTCTGTCTGTGACTCTCAGTTAGAGCTGTTTCCTTGGAGATAAAAGGACTTGGCCTCTCAACCTGATGAGCTACTGTGTCTGTCCTGATGTTTAGAATTAAAAATCTTTTTCTCCTGTAGGATATGTCCTCTTGGAGGATAACAGCCCTCTATCTAAAGCTCTGGAGGACAAGAGGCTCCCTGAGACCCTGTTCAGGACACTCCCAGCAGACAACCATGGTACAACAAAGAAACCATTGGCCATATTTTGTGGTTTGATATTTAGGATATTAGCCACGCAAATACATTCACAGAGCATTCTTAGATCCCCTTCAGTGCATTTCTCAAGCAGTCACACTAAATTATGGAGTGAGAATGCAGTACCGGCTTCAAGTATCTCAGCCTGGAAGAGACAAATATAGCAGTAATTTCTTCTACTTGGTGATTGGGTAATTAATGTGGCACAATGTCTACCCTCAAGGACCAGCACCAAGTATTCTCTCAAAGTGTGGTTGTGCAGGTGTGTTCGTGTTTTTTTAAAAAGATTTTTTTATATATATATATTTTATGTGCTTCAGAGTTTCAGATGTATTTCAGGCTGAGGCTCTAAAGGTAGTAGTAATCCTAAAATGTCTATGTCCACCTTGTTCAACCCTTGTTTGCTTTCCTTAGATCTACACCTGAAACTATCTCTCCCTCAGGGTTACGAGGCCAACCTGCACCCTCTCCTCATCATTGTGTAAGCATCACTGAACAATATCGCTAAAATAGCCCTAGGCTTTTCTTCATTCTTCCACGTTGCAACATCAACAACAACAACTGTCACTGTACTAGCTGACCATGTTCGTCTTGTTGCTCAGGGATGGCGTTCCTGGCAGTCAGTCGGTGACAGAGGAATTTGCCCTCGACTGGCCTCAGGTCCTCTCCGGCACATACAATGTGGCCTTGGCCTGGGTGGACGGCAGGAGTGGGGTTGGCCGTGGACAGAAGACCACAGCTGTGGATCCACGCAAGCTTGGCTCACTTAGAGTCAAAGATTATCTTGGAGTTGTAGAGTCAGTACAGTTATGCACAACATAAGGCTGTATAATTGACACATAAGAATAATGCCTGTGAATGGGTAAGCTAACTGAGTGTGTGATATTTTCACAGGTTGTTGATGCGACTGCCTTACATTGATGATCGTCGGATGGTCCTCTATGGCAAGGTTACAACATTTTCCTTATTTGAAAACTCAGTCCTCCTATTGAAGCCATCAAAGCTATCACATGATTTGTTTTTTAGCACTTCTTTTCGTTTCTCCCTACAGGCATTTGGGGGTTATTTAACACTCAAGATGTTAGCTGCAACAGATAAGCTCTTTCAATGCACGGCTGTTGTGGCGCCGATAACTGACTTCAGGCTTTATAGTGAGTTGAGACCATGTCAGTAACTATTCAAACAGTGAGGCCGTGGGAATAGTGATAAAACAGAGACACTGTTCATGTATTAGAGTAAAAGTTATTCCACATTTTTCAGGTGCTGCATTCTCAGAGAGGTATCTAGGCCTTCCAGCAAAGGAGGAGCATGTTTACTCGGTGAGGCTCTTAAGCTAATGAACTCAACTATTCAGGTGTAAATGATTTTGATAACAATGTTGTCAATGATAATGGTTGTGGATGTACACTCAGTTACAAGTTAATTCTGTCCAATACAACAGTCCTCCAATAAATATGTGACTTCATGTTAGTTATAACATTCAGTAAAACTGAAACTGTTTTAAAGAGGTGTTGATTCAGCTAAAGCCCTCATAATGTGAAGGTATATCTTTTCAGACCGCCTCTTTGCTGGAGGACGTAAACAAGCTGAAAGATGAGAATTTCCTTATTCTACATGGAACTGCGGATGGTGAGATTTTGTTCAATTGTTATGAGTTTGAGAGTTTATTCTTTATTTTTTCACCTTTAATTTCAATGTATGTGTGTGTTTGGCCAAAGCAAGGGTACACTTCCAGCACAGCGCTGAACTCCTGAGTCGACTTGTGAAGGTGGAAGCCAACTACTCACTGCAGCTGTACCCGGACGAGGGCCACATCCTGAGAGAGCCGCGCAGCATCCAGCACTTCCAGCGGACAGTGGTGAACTATCTCCAATCCTGCTTAAAGCACAGCGTCCTTCTAGATCCCATAGAGGATGAAGATGAAGAAGATGACTGAAACCAGAGCCCCTTTCCTTCTTCTGGAAGGACTCTCTTAGGACTGTATGCCATCTTATGCATTACCTTGGGTCGGATTACGAGGCACAAGAGCACAGGAGTAGGGACCAAGCACATCAGATCACCTCCTACAACTTCTGGAAAAATTGATGTATTTCTGCTGTTATACTGTATGTTTGAGGCATTGTTTGTTTACAAAATTCACCTGAGATGATGTGGACTAGAATGCTACTGATTCTGCCAAACGTTTACAAAGATTATAAAACATGCATGTCGTAATGGCTGCATGATGTGGATTAGTTTACATTGCATTTTCCGTGTTTTGCAAATCTAAATCTCACCCATCAGGGTTAAAATCTGTGAACAGCTGGAAACGCCCTAAAAGACCTAAAAATTCCCAAAAGCTTAACACAATTAATGACTTATTAATGCAGGTAAGACTAAAGGATCACATTCAGATTAATGCAGATCCCAGTCATACAAAATCACACAATTGAGACAGGTCTGAGAGATGAATACAAGAGATTTGAATCCTAAACTCTAAACATGCAAACTGGCCCTACTGGTCAGTGGCCTTAGCAGACTCTCCACGATCTTTAAGATGTTATTGTAAAATCTGAGTTATTTAAGGTCTTAGGTCTTTAGGTGTTCCTGGCTTAAATGGATCCTTCTAAATGTGCCAAACACATTTTGTGGATTTTATCCACTGGTTTTATTAGCATTACTTGCAATTGCACCACAAGCTCTGATTCAAGAATGATTGCAAGAATGTCTGTCTGTCTATATAAGTCTGTCTATTTACTGTATTTGGAAGTACAGTATGTTTCTGTTTTGATACATCTTGGCATTTTAATCATTCCTTGTGTATTGCAGAATTAAAATATTTATTTGGACAAACTGTTATTGCCATTATAGGCCACAAAGGTAGTTGACAATGGGCTTGCCCATCAAGCTATCAACCAAACCACACTGGTAAACTGCATGCAGTTGGTTTGAAAACAAATGCCCTTGACTCTAGACAACCAGCTACTCCTTTTTCCAGCAATCCTTGACAATAAAGTTGGAACCTCTTGTTTTACAGCAAAACTCCACTTTGGTCCCTTCATTAATCATGGCTGGCTGTAGTCTAAGAGAGCCATTTGGAGGGAAAATTGTGATTCTGAAATTTATTTTACCTATCATGTGCTAACACTTGATCTCTGCCAAAGTATTGCTTTGACATTCACAACAAATATTATCTACCATTACTGCTCTAAATGGCTACAAAGATCATGACCACTGATTTTAGGTTTTTCAAAGCAGGTCTGAAAGGGATCCATTTCTGGCTCCCAACACTGATTGATTGTGAGTAACATATGCTGAAACTGGACGCTAAAAATATCACACTGAGGACTAATATTTAGGTGTAGATAGGGTAATTTGCAAAACATTATACCCTTAAACCTTATTTTGCACATTGTACTTGAGCAACATGTAAGATGCCCTTTAACTGCACCTGTGCAAAGAAAGTATTTGTACTTAAACTTAATAAATAAAGATTAGTGGAGATGATAATCCTTATTGGATTATTCAGACAAGGGTGCCTAATCAACTGTTATCACTATCACATTAATTTTGCTTCAACTGAATAGAAAAGCTACCTATAAAACTTGTTCTTGAACAGACCCTGATCGTCAGATGTCGTCACAAACAAAGGGAGGGCCTATAGCCAATCAGCGTACGCCCAATGGCCTTCTAGCCAATCAGATCCATATACGCCGTTGTACCGATCCAGCCCTTCGTCCAATCGACAATGCTGCTATGTGCGGGCCTGAATCCCTCTTCAACCTTCTGATTTCTGGAGGGGCACCTTCAACCTGCTCCGTGGTGCACTGGCAGCGGATTCCTTTAGTTGTAAAGAACAAGTGAAAACACTTTTACACAGACACAATGTCCTTTCTTACTGTCAGCAGGTTAGCACCTAAACTCCTCAATTCAAAGGTAAGAGGACTAGAAACGGCCTTGATATCACTTCAGTCAAAGTTGTGGACGTTACCTTGGAAGCTAACGTTAGGTTAGCAGGCTAACGACATAATGGCATCCTAGTTAACGTTAGCTAGCTTAGCCTTGTTAACCAGAGTGTGAAATGCAGTTGAGCAAGAGCGTGGCTAATAATAATTGCTAAAATAGTGCAAAGGGGTTTAAGAGCATGTATTATTTGTTGCTGATTTATATGTGGATGCTAAAACGTTTGAGTTGTACTGTTTGATAACTTGTGTCCTGTTTAGCTAACATTAGCATAGGAGCCGTTGCTCTCTATGCTGGCCTGCCCTGGACAGTTTTTTTTTAAACCAGCAAGTTATAGACCAGCTGCGTTAACTTGGTGCTACGGTACGACCTCGCCTGTCCTGTTTCTGTGTTAGTAGTAAATGTTTATTAATTTTGACCGGTTGAACACACAGCGATTGCTTTTTAACCCATCTTCAGCTTTGTGTTTCTTCCCCGTTGACCTTCACGTTTAGATATTAGCCAACAATTGTTTTAACATATGACGAGGTCCTCAAAACATGTTGTATGTTCTCAAAAATGTAAAAGCTCCATAAATCTGTATTATAGTGTGGGTTCAGACTTCTAACATCAGTTTAAAATGTCATCTCAGTTGGCAGATTGTACAAGTTTATTGTGTGATTACGAAATGGTAATTGCTTTAATACTTAACAGAATATGTCATAATTACACCACCTGATGGCATAGTGTGCTTTGGTCAGCCTGCTGATACACTGTCAGCCATGAAGTAAGTTGACTGTCCATGCTGACTGTAACCTTCCAGTGACTGTAACCTACTGTCTTACTCCAGTGACCTCTTCTTTTCCTCCTCGTGGACTACTCCTTACTGACATATCAACTTGTGTCATCCACTACTGAAACATTTCGATTAACTTTACTAGATGTTCCTCCTCTCAAACAAGTAGTCAGTGACTAAATGGTTTCCTTCCTTGAACTCTGTACACACTGGGTGGTATCGTGCCCCCGTTATCGGCCTTGCAATTAGGAAAATGTAGAGATAACTTGTGTCAGCCTCACCTTTTCTCTTCTATCAGTTGTAATCTTTACTCAGGAGAGTTATTAGGAAGCAGTTTTTTTGTATTTACATATATACATACTTTGACCATATAATAGTTTCTTTCAACTATGACTGAAAATCATTCCCAGGATTGAGAGAGAGTGCAGTATAAACATGTGGTCTTATACTGGCTTCTTGCTTCAGATAATTTTAGTTTTTAAGAAGAGGAAGTTGACTTTCATGTATCTTTGGATTTTTTGTGTTCAAAACCTGCTTCTTAAAAGTGCAGTATTTTTCTGGACTTTGGTTGATGAGGATTGATTTTTAATAAATGCATAGTTTATTACTTGGCATTAGGTAGCAGTTAACTGTCACAAATGCATGTGTGTGTGCTATACACAAAGCTTCTTCCTGCGGCCAGGTTGTATATTTAGAACAGACACAAAACAGTTGTGTTTGCTATACACAAAGCTTCTTCCTGCGGCCAGGTTGTATATTTAGAACAGACACAAAACAGTTGTGTTTGCTATACACAAAGTTTCTTCCTCAAGCCAGGTTGTAGGTGTAGTTTTGTGTTTTTCACGTGTTTCTTTTAATGACATCCTCTGGACTGACACTTCTGGGCAGTGTAGTTGCTCAACTTTTCTCCCAGCCAGGAAGTGAGCGAGTCAAACTGGGCTCTATATTTAAGACCCTGAGCCGTAACTTAATCTCCCTCTCTCAGCTCTGTAGAGTCTGTGTGGTGACTAAAGATCCTACCTTTTGTTTCGGTGAACCTTATCTGCCCTTTATCTACTCTCACCAATTGTGGTTACAGGGAGGGGATCCCATTGGGAACAGAGCCAGCTGTTCCCTAGACTCCTCTTTCTCCCATTGATTATATTAATAATCTGACAGGAGTCCTGTGTCAGTGGTGAGCAGCAGCAGGCTCAATTTCTCATTACTGTCACTGAGCTTCCAACAAGATTACTAGCCTCCAAACACTTTTCATAAACAGGGCCAGTAGTTTTTTAATCTCTCTACATTCTCTAGTGTTGAACCAGAAACGGACCAAGGGCTTAAGAACAAAAGCAATAGTTATAGAGAAATGTTTAAGTCGCTGTGTAATGTGTGAATGATCTTTTCCATCACATAGCTTCTGGGCAAATACCTGCCAGACTTTCAAGAACACCGAGCTAAATGGGAAACACTGAAAATCACCTGTATATTTCCAGACTATATTTCTAGTCTTATCTGAGTCATGCAAAAATCATCGTATCAAAATGTCCTTTATTTATCCTTTATTTACCATTTTGTGGTGAGTCATCTTGCAGCATGTTAATTACAATACAAAAGCATGTCCTGAATTTAATGAGTTAAACAGAAGACAGCATTTCAGAATATCACATTTCACACAAAACCTGTTTGAATGACACCAGCATCAGAATTATGGAAAACTGGAAACCACATGAGCGCATGAATCAATCATACATTTTGGACTGGTGATTGTGTGGCATGTGATGTTTTTTTTTTTTTTTTTAATGGCACACACTGGTGCTGTTTGATAGAGGTGGAACAATGTTTGGATGACTAGAACATCTTCACATCATTGGCAATCAGTTGAAAGCCTTCAGTTAGTGAATGGATTTCTTTGGTGGGGTTATCCTCCATGCATCAGGTGAAATGTTTTTGGTCTGTAGATGATTAAGTTTGATTTAAAGCCTGTCTTGGTTTACTCAGTTCATAGATGTTGTTAATTGGAGAACCATCAACAAAAAGAACTGAATTTCTCCATGTATGATGTGGTTCGAAACCATGTCTTTTTGTCATTTCACTCGCTAGCTAATAGGAAGTCATTGTTATTGTCCACAATATTTTGAGGGTTTGTTGTTTTGCTATTAATATTCAAAATCTTATTATTTCTTTGTCTGTTCGCAGAATGCCACCTACTTCCTTGTGGCTGCCAGAAATGCCAGTGCATCAACAACAGTAAGTACACTCTATTCACTCCAAATTTGTCTGCTTTCTTCAAAGTTTCCTGCATTGCTAATCTGTAGTGTAAGTGCTAATCTGTGTGCAGCATTTGAAAAAGGTACTGGTTTTATCTCTGTTCTCTTGTGTATTAATAGAACACTGGCCTTTTGTGGAGCTGCAGATCAATTTTTTCCTGAAATGTTTACATAGTTTGTTTAACTAGTTCACGTTGGAGGAATGTGTTTTATTTTAAGACCAGGTGCTTATTCAAGGGCATGAGTGATTTAAATGTTGTGTTTTTACAGAATCTGAAGGATGTTTTGGCAGACCTTATCCCCAAAGAACAGACCAGGATCAAGAACTTTAAGCAACAGCATGGAAAAACCAACATAGGACAGGTTACTGTTGACATGGTGAGTTGCTCTTGAGAAGTTGGAAAAAATAAACAGGATTGTTACATGTGTCAAGTGGCCAGAAAAAAATGACCATAAACCAATGAGAATCAAAGCCAGCTGTATTCTTTTAGGAAAGAGCAAGTTGGCCATGGACCTTAATGTAGCTTAGACGTGGCATATTGGCTCCACCTAATCCGTCTAGGCCTGCCCAGCCTTATTTACTGTGTCAGGTATCACTGTTGGGTCATCTCCCTCCGAGGTCACAATAAGAAGCTGTACTGCTTCCTGCCAACAGACATTTTAGCTGAGTCACTCAAACCTCTACTGTACACTGCCAGTTCCTTGCTGCTCACACACATCAATGCAACAACTACGTCATCCTTTTCTGTTTATCACTCACTACACCTCTGACCTCTGGCTAGTTACCATAAGGAATTTTTTAGGTCCTGACTTGGCTCTGTTTCACTTTCAACAACAAGAAGTAAGCGATCAGTTGTGTACCATCTATGTTATGTAAATTTATTTATTAGTAGTATTCAAGTGCATTTTCTAGTGCATGGTATTTAACGTTAAAGAGGATTTTGGTTATTTCTTCCTGTGTTGTAAAAGACCTTGGTAACCAGCATTGGCAATTGCTGAGCCA
>NC_060157.1:8066034-8149070 GCF_021292245.1 Micropterus dolomieu
CCTACTTCCTTGTGGCTGCCAGAAATGCCAGTGCATCAACAACAGTAAGTACACTCTATTCACTCCAAATTTGTCTGCTTTCTTCAAAGTTTCCTGCATTGCTAATCTGTAGTGTAAGTGCTAATCTGTGTGCAGCATTTGAAAAAGGTACTGGTTTTATCTCTGTTCTCTTGTGTATTAATAGAACACTGGCCTTTTGTGGAGCTGCAGATCAATTTTTTCCTGAAATGTTTACATAGTTTGTTTAACTAGTTCACGTTGGAGGAATGTGTTTTATTTTAAGACCAGGTGCTTATTCAAGGGCATGAGTGATTTAAATGTTGTGTTTTTACAGAATCTGAAGGATGTTTTGGCAGACCTTATCCCCAAAGAACAGACCAGGATCAAGAACTTTAAGCAACAGCATGGAAAAACCAACATAGGACAGGTTACTGTTGACATGGTGAGTTGCTCTTGAGAAGTTGGAAAAAATAAACAGGATTGTTACATGTGTCAAGTGGCCAGAAAAAAATGACCATAAACCAATGAGAATCAAAGCCAGCTGTATTCTTTTAGGAAAGAGCAAGTTGGCCATGGACCTTAATGTAGCTTAGACGTGGCATATTGGCTCCACCTAATCCGTCTAGGCCTGCCCAGCCTTATTTACTGTGTCAGGTATCACTGTTGGGTCATCTCCCTCCGAGGTCACAATAAGAAGCTGTACTGCTTCCTGCCAACAGACATTTTAGCTGAGTCACTCAAACCTCTACTGTACACTGCCAGTTCCTTGCTGCTCACACACATCAATGCAACAACTACGTCATCCTTTTCTGTTTATCACTCACTACACCTCTGACCTCTGGCTAGTTACCATAAGGAATTTTTTAGGTCCTGACTTGGCTCTGTTTCACTTTCAACAACAAGAAGTAAGCGATCAGTTGTGTACCATCTATGTTATGTAAATTTATTTATTAGTAGTATTCAAGTGCATTTTCTAGTGCATGGTATTTAACGTTAAAGAGGATTTTGGTTATTTCTTCCTGTGTTGTAAAAGACCTTGGTAACCAGCATTGGCAATTGCTGAGCCACAGTCAGAGCGGTCAGTACATTTGGGGTTTAAAGGTCCAATGTTACATAACTGTTGTTACTGTGAACACACAACTGTGTAGATGGATGGATGGATAGATAGTGTTAACAAGACAGTTTTCAATATGTAATATGCTTGTGTTTTTATCCACAGGTCTATGGAGGTATGAGGGGAATGAAGGGTCTGGTGTATGAGACCTCTGTGTTGGATCCTGATGAGGTCAGTATGACTCAAAAGTGGCACAAGGGTGGTGATGGCGCAATGGATAAGACGCCTGCCTTTGGTGTGAGAGACCCTGGGTCAATCCCCCACTGTGACCCATCCACCATTGTGTCCCTGAGCAAGATACCTAACCCCTAGTTTCAGAGGTGTGCGACCTCTAACATGTATAGCAATTGTAAGACACTTTGGATAAAAGCGTCAGCTAAATGTAAACAAGGCATTAAGATCCTTAGAGGGATTTTATAATATGAACACCTATGGACCTTTGGAGATTTGCTGGCCTTGTAGGCACTTACGTTGACTGCTTTATTATGCTGGCCGCATATTAGAGGATAATTGGGCAGATTTGGGTTCGATTCGCCGCTTCAGACAATTGTGGAGTCGTTCCTGAGCCGAGGCTGGTCAGAACTGATTATCGGCCCAAATGATCCTGCAGTCTGAGGGGTTTACAGACATAATCTTAAGGTTGGCGACTGGATCAAAGGCTCCCCGATTTCAAAACGTATCAGACATGTTTGATGGGAACGATATAAAATCCGGGATCCTCCCTTTAGAAATGCGCAACAGACAATAAGAGCATTCTGACTGGGAAACGTCACAAACTTGTTGTGTATTCGCTTGCGCTATAAAATGTATAAACCATACTGATTCCCTATTCTGAGCCTTGTGTTCATCCACAATTTTATCATCTTTTTTTTTGTTTTTGTGAGTAAAACACAGCATACGCAAGTGTAACTACCTGACGAAAGCAGTCTGTCTCCATGTTTGTCTATGGCTGAAGCCATGTTTGATCATGCGAGTTTCTATGAGATCCCAGGTCCCCAGAATTGCCATTCTGAAATAATTTAGTTTTAATGCCAAGTCTGTCTTTACTGAATTGTCTGGTGTGTGTGGTTATTAAGATTAAAGTACCAAAAATATCAGTTCATTCTTTCATTATTTTTTTTTTAAATCTTAAAGAATTAAGATTTGAAAAACCTCTAGTGTGCACCAGGCATTACTGAAGCTGAGAGCTTTCAGTGGCAGAGGGGTAATATATCTATAGGGGTAATTAATGTATATCTTGTTCCATGTCACCACATAGAATGAGATAGTGAATCATCCAAATTCTTTAGTAGAGCTCATGTTGGCAGCTTGCCAACACTTACATGATGGTGCATTTCAGGATATCTTGAATATGTATATTAACATTTGCGCCCCCTCCCCTCTCTGCATTGATCCTCAGGGAATCCGTTTCCGGGGCTACAGCATTCCAGAGTGTCAGAAGTTGCTGCCTAAAGCTCCAGGAGGTGAGGAGCCGCTGCCTGAGGGCCTCTTCTGGCTGTTGGTCACAGGACAGGTGCCGACTGAGGAGCAGGTGAGTGGGAGCGCCAGAACTGCAGAGATAATAATCATGCGTTTGTGCATGTGGATCTGTCAGCAGCTAATTTTGTGTGCTACTGGACCCATTAGCCTAATATTTCTTTGTGTACATTTATGACTGTATGCTCAAGCCTTGACACAGAGAGAAGGGGAGAGGCTGCAGTTTGTTTACTCATTAAGTTTGTACAATACCATGACACGGTTCTATGCATCTTGAAGAAAAGACTATCCTATATTAAAAACACTGTATTAAAAATATTACACTATACTATAGAAAAAAACTCCCATTCATTCCACTACTCTGATGCATACACACTGCCTGCCCTGCACTCCCTGTTCCCTGCCCAAATGCCCCCAGACACACCTGGAAGAGATCTGCCCTCTACTGAGTGCACTCTTCTGGTTGTACAGTAGAGCTATAATGAGGCAGGGCTGTGCAGCTGTTCATTCTCTACACCCATCTGTCAATGCTGATATCTCAGACACTGCTTGTCAGATTTGTACAGAATGTCCCAACATTGTTTCAGTATTTTTAAAATTAAAAATTCCTGCAGAATAATACATGTAGATGAAGGGGACATATACTGGAACTTGATAAGATGTGAGTCATAAAATTATTACTGTTGACTTGATCACAAGATTATTGACAGCAGAAGTATTGGAAATGATTTTCATTTATCTATGACTCCAGAAAACCTATAAATATGGATTGTTTTTTAACTGGGAAACAAGACACAGTCTGTGCCTTTTTTAAATACTCTTTTTATTGCTGCCAGCTATCTCCTTGAAGAGTTATATGAGGACAACCTGGCTGCAATCTTTCACTGAAAGAATAGCTTTCACCTCGTAACCCTTTGCTCTTTCATATTATGAACTTGAATGTGTCTGGTATGTACTCAAAGAAGTCAGCTAAGGAGGGTGAATTAGATGGGGATTTTTGTTTCTCCGTAACAAAAAATGTTTGTTGTACTTCTAAAATGAAGATCGTAACACCTTCCTTGGTAGTACATGTATGGTATTTAGAAAGAAAAGTCAACTTATCGCTTAATCTGTGTACATGTGTCTGTTAGCAAGCATTGCTACAGACATGTATGCAACTTTTCACCTGCTGTAGAAAGAGCATAAAAGCAAGTATTTCAGGTCACACCACTTATTTTGTGTGCCCCTGTCCCTCCAGGTAAACTGGGTGTCCAAAGAGTGGGCGAAGAGAGCAGCACTTCCCTCTCATGTTGTTACCATGTTGGATAACTTCCCCACAAACTTACACCCCATGTCTCAGTTCAGTGCTGCAATCACAGCTCTGAACAGCGAGAGCAGCTTTGCACGGGCGTACTCTGAGGGTGTCCACAAGTCCAAGTACTGGGAGGTGAGTTTACCTCGACACACAGAAAACAGTCTTGGTCCTAAGATGATGAATCCATTTACAACAATCAAACAATGTTTGAAAATCCTTTTCCATTGGTTCTCTTAGTTTGTCTATGAAGATTCCATGGACTTGATTGCCAAGCTGCCCTGTATTGCTGCCAAGATCTACCGTAACCTGTACCGCGAAGGTAGCAGTATCGGAGCCATCGACTCCAACCTGGACTGGTCCCACAACTTCACCAACATGCTGGGCTACAGCGATGCCCAGTTCACTGAGCTAATGAGACTCTATCTCACCATCCACAGGTGCAACTTTAAAGCATACCTATCATGTTATAAACTAGCTTTGATTTTTGAAATTTTTCTGAGGATTTGTGCTCTGCTTCTCTTTCTAGTCACACTTTGATCAAAGTCATGCAATTTTATATGTATATTAAATGTTGAGCTTGAAGCAAAACTCAGAAGAGCTTTGTACCACTTCAAACAGTGATTATTTTCTGTGCTAAAGGACTAAGATTGTATTGATTTTATCCATCAGGGATGTGATTTGTCTTGATTAATCCCGAATTCCGGATTTTCCGACCTGAAAATCGGAAACACGTGAATCATGCAGATCTGTAATTTAAAAAAAAAAAGGGGGGGGGGGGGTACAGGAGCTGGTCGAGTGAAATGGAGAGGATTTAAGGACGTCTACAGGCTGACGTGTGTGTGTGTGTGTGTGTGTAAAGTTTTCTTCCTTTCCAAGTATCAGCAAGGATGTTTGTTTGCATTCAGCAGCCCATTCCACACCTGCGCAGTGTGAACCACGCATCAGTGGTAACGTGTTGGGCAGTAATACTGCAATATTACTTTTCCCAGTAAATGTAAAAATAAAATAGTGTGGCGGATTACTATTTCCAAAACAGTAATGTTATTACAGTTACTAATCCTATTAAGGCTGCCATACTGAACGCACCTGACGTGAATGCGCGATCGCGCTGCAGCTCTGCGGCACCGGACCTTATCAGCTATTAGCCAAAAAGGAAGACAGAGGTATTTTCGACAGCTGTAAGTAAGGTTGTTGCCATTACTGTGTCACAGTCTAAGATGCAAAGAACAATGTCGTCCGTTGTAAACTTGTAAACGTTGTAAGCGACCAGCAAAACCGCAAACAATTCTACATTGACTTAGGCTAATTGAAGCATCAGCTAAAGTAAAACAGCAACGTGGAACTCAGAAATAAACTCCGGTAATAAGTAGGCTAGAGTAGCTAATATAACTTTTTTAAGGAGTAGCCTATATGCTAAGTAGCTGTATTATTTCTGAGTAACTTTCCCAACACTGAGTTGACAATAAGGATCGGATAAATTGGGTATGATTTGATTATTGCTTGTTAGAGGCTATATGTAATGTTTACTTTGACATATAGGCTACACTTTGCTGTATGAATGTTAAAGGCTTTGGCACGTTGTAAATTAATTTCTTGTGAATGGTTGTGACGGGGTTTATAAGGCCCTTTCATAAGGCTTTGATCCGCGGGGTCGCTCCACATCAACAGACAGGTAAACAAGCGCTTCGCGAGGTAACCAAGGCAACGGCTTCTGTGTAACTGCCGCGATCCCGTGAAACTGTCATGGTCGTTCTCGTCTCACGCACACGCCCGCTGCCAGAGTTGAAATGCCAAACTTTCTCCTACAGTTTATCAATAGACAGAGACTGATCAGCTGTTTGAGCTGAGTTTCCTGAGTTTCTTTAACAGTAAGGCCACCAGGTCTTACACAGGCAGCGACCTTTGCTGCTGTCTCTTATTCATTAAAAAATAATCTATTAACTTCTACTGAACTAATTTGAAAGTTAGTAGTTATTTTATTTAGTTATCGAATTAATTATTTCATGCTGCATGTTGCACATTTAGCTGTTGAAGCTTGGTAAAAATGAATACAAAATCATTATTATTATTATTATAGAGAGGTGGAGATGGTGCAGTGGATTAGACACTTGTCTTTGCACTGCAACACATACACCAAATAAGTTATTGTCATGGGTCCTGCTTTACCATCCATATGTTATAATAGAGCCAACGCCAGTTTTATCGGGGTGTGGGGGGAGGGGTCTCAGTATATTTTCTTGCTTTTTTGCCCTTTGCCAATCACATGCCTGATCCATGGATTATAACATAACAAAGAATCTAAGGGATAACATGTTGAAATGAGAACACTTTTTCATGTATAACATGGTCCTAAGATTTCAAAACACAAGACTGATAACGGAATATAATATCCAGAAGTTCATAAGGAAAAAGAAGTAACGTGTTAAAAAAACATTTTGTCTAATCTGTTTAATTGAAAGAATTATCCAATATTTGGCTTTCAGAACACTTGATGCTAAAAGGAGTGCAGTGTAATTTAAGGAACCCTCCCGTTGCTTCTTTCATCTCTAGAGCTCAGACCTAACGTACCTAATGTAAAAATCATCAGGATTTAGACAATTAAACATATGTGAGACTGTTCACTTTACATTATTAACTCAAGGTACCTGGGTATTGATTGTTTAGCCAAGTCAGTGAACTTTCACAGAAGCATTCTTCCAAATGCATTGTTTGGTGAAAGGTCTACACTGACAATAGTCCTGATATCCTGAAACAAGCTGCTACCTACATAATTTCAAAGAGGTACAATTAATAAATACTGGATGATGTTATTTTACACAGCCTATAGTTTGTTTAGGCATCAAACCTGTGTGCTAAGCAGTAGGATTGGGTCAGGCATCGTGATTGTAAACACCCCCTCCCCCCCATATTGTTGAGACATTGCAGCTAAATGTAAGCAACTTGAACTAGCCTTATATTTGCTGTCCTGAACACACCCCATTCATCCTGCAAACAAATTACTTGAATCACTGAGTGTATCCCTGAACGTTTGTTCACAACTGAGTGACTGAACGCAATTCGTTCACCCAAAAAATTTCTTCCTTCTGAATTAAATATTCGCAAATAACACAACCTGGAGTTAAAGTGACAAATTATAAGTCCTCACTGGTTATTCTAATTCACATTTAAACTGCACATTTTGCTGCTGAAGTGCATAAATGTATTGTTCAGACACAAAGCCTAGGTGAATGGCCGTTATTTCCATTTTGATCGGTGATTGGATAGCAGTGTCAGACAAGATTTTTATATCTGGCTGCTTTAGTATAGTCACTTTTGTTTTGAAAATTGCTGAGGTGACATTTGACAGGTGTTTTGATTTGCAATGTTACAGTGACCATGAAGGAGGCAATGTTAGTGCCCACACCAGCCACTTGGTGGGTAGTGCCCTGTCTGACCCCTACCTGTCCTTCAGCGCTGCCATGAATGGTCTGGCTGGTCCCCTGCATGGCCTGGCCAATCAGGTTTGTACGAAGCCATTCATTATTTTCACTCCATTTTCACATACAGTAAATAAAATTCAAGGGGCAGTGACTTACAATATGCCTTTTTCACAGAAGACATTTTGACATGGTCCTGGTGTCATGCTGGCTCACTGTCATGGCGAACTGGGACACCTGAGAGGCTGTATTAAACAGAGCCATCATTAATGTTATTAGCTGTGCTTTTCACAGTTCAAAATTCTGCACTTCAGGATTGACATTTTTTTCCTGCTAACTGTTGTGGCATGTTTCAGCACGACAGGTGAAAGGCAGAACGAAAATAGTGACACAAAGGAATGAGTTGAATCCCTGATCATTTCAACAGCTTGTTTTCCAGAGCTTGCAAAGAACAAAGATTATCCCCAACATTTGTTGTGTGTATATGTAATAAACTTTTTTATTGTTATAAATAGCACTTTGAACAAAAGTACAGCTGATTATGTCAGCTGACTACTATATTTTGTGCTGTCCCAAACGTGTGTTGCCTACAGAGGTTGCAGAGTGCCCTGTGGTGGACAAACTATGCAACAACAACATTCATAACATGACTGAAGGATCTGTCTTTCCATTTTTTATAAAACTTGTCATTTATCTGCTGTTACAAACACATACCGATTTATCAGCAATTACCTCATGGCGTCTGAAAAATATCTGCATGTCAATTTATCAGTCAGGCTCTCATTTACTTCCCAGCTTGCTCCCATACTGATGACTTTGACATATTGCCAGAGTTATATAGTTATAGTTATATATACTGTTTAAACCATTTAAAATTCCCTGATCACATAGAGGAAAGGGCACTTTCCACTACACTCCCCTGCTGTTATTTTTACTGTAAAGCAGCACAAGCTCTGTTAACATCAAGGAAGATAATCGTGTACTTCATGTTATTTAGAATGAATGATAATTGTGTATAATGACACAACTCATTGATGTATTTTCTTCTGCATCTCACAGGAGGTGCTGGTGTGGCTGACTGCTTTGCAGAAGGAGTTGGGCGGAGAGGTGTCCGATGAAAGAATGAGGGATTACATCTGGAACACACTCAAGTCGGGAAGGGTAAAGACACACTTCCACAACAAATTCTAGTCATTATGAACAAATATTTGCACTCACATTTAGTAATTTTAGGATAAATCTGGTTGCCATATCTGCCATACTGCCATGCATTTTTAAGACTGGCCTTACCTCAATTTGGAAAGCATTTTCCAAAACCAAAGGTGATTGGCCCTTTGTCACAAGGGCTCTTTGCCTGAGATTTAAAATTCAAAACAAATTTCAAATACTTCTATCTTCTACACTTTTTAGAAGATTACAAGCAGTTGAGGAACATTTGACTTTTCTCTTCGTAGGTTGTGCCAGGCTATGGCCATGCTGTCCTGAGGAAGACTGACCCACGTTACACCTGCCAGCGTGAGTTTGCCCTGAAGCACCTGCCCAATGACCCCATGTTTAAGATGGTGGCCCAGCTTTACAAGATTGTGCCCGACGTGCTCCTGGAGCAGGGTAAGGCCAAGAACCCCTGGCCCAATGTGGATGCCCACAGTGGAGTGCTGCTGCAGGTAAGGCACATGTGGTGGCTTTTAATCTACATTTTGTCCTGCTATGGTAGCAAAAACAGATCCTGACATGCCTTTCCTCTGTCTGTGCAGTACTATGGAATGACTGAGATGAATTACTACACTGTGCTGTTCGGTGTGTCCCGAGCCCTTGGGGTGCTGGCTCAGCTGGTGTGGAGCAGAGCCCTGGGCTTTCCGTTGGAGCGCCCCAAGTCCATGAGCACAGATGGACTGATGAAACTGGTGGGAGCCAAGTCAGGCTGAAGAACCACCTGAAAGGAGCTGGGGGTTAGTGTAAGGGGTGGGAGGATGTGGAAATATCAAAAGGCAGAATTACGTTGACCTGCTGTTATTTCCAACCCCAGGGATTCAAAGAGACAGTACACTTTTAATGTCATTTCACATCATAAGGGCCTTTCAAATTGTCACACCCATTAATGTTTAAGTGTGTTTAGTTATCCATTGGCATGTTTTCCCATCATGCATCATGAGAGGTGAAAACCTCAGATACACATACATGTAACCCCTAGTAGGCTCACACTATCTACCATTACAAGTCTGTTAAGATATCCCCCTGTGCAGTACCTGGATGTTTGTCATTGTGCACTGGGTCTGGATTATGAATAGGCAGTGGCATTCAAAGGGAACTATGGGAGTGACTGATTACACTTCCTTTGAATTTCTTGAAAGATAAAAAGTTAAATACCTGACTCAACGTTTGCTGCTTTTAGCTAATGCAGTGATTTGTTTAGAGATGACGTCCCAATGAAGACTCAACTTAGTTTCTTCTATGCAATGTTCACAGATGTCATCCCAAGCACATGTCTATCCATGTGTTTCACTCCCATTTATGAACACTCCAGTTTAGGAAAAAAAAAAGGTCCTTGTACAATCATCAAGCCGTTCAAGACACAAATTGAAAAACATGAAAATTAGTTAAAAGATACTGCTCCTTTAAATCTTTGGTCTCCCTTTTTCGTCAGCTTAGTGTTTTTTTTTCCTTTTCGTTTTAATAATGACCTGTAATTCCCTCTATGATCAAAATAACTACCTTGTCGGTGTAGAAATTATTTCCCTCTGCTCTTTTTCGTTGACATGCTTTCCTATTTTTAAAGGGGGTCTCTGTTTAAAGGGTCATATGAATGGTAGAGAATCAGGAATAATGTACAGAACAGTAAAAAATAAAGATTTCAGCAAAGGGTGTTGTAATTGACAGCCTGTAGTAAATCCTTAAGAGCAAGCTTGAATGCAAAGTGGGATAAGGGGGCTTTGTATTTGTTAAAGGTCCTGTGTTATTTGAGTGTATGTTTGTTACTTCATCCCCACAGAAGAGCGCTTTAAACATCAACTACTCCAAAATGAGCACTTGCTTGATTGGATTTCCTAATTTGTAGCAGTAGAACCCCTCCCTCCCAGGTTGATTATATCCCTTTTCATTTTTTTTGGTGTTCAATATGTATAGAACGATAATCTTTGGGTTCTCATTTTGTGGTTTTATTTATACTTTGTGTACATAGGTATATATATGTATAGCTTGAATGTATAAGCTGTGTGCGATCACTTGCTTGTAATAACCACAATGATTACCATAGTTTACCAACATTGTAGTGGTGTCCAGTCTAACTGTAATTTTCAGTCTTACTGGTCACTGTGAAATTCTGACAACGAACAAAAAGAAAAAAACGCAGCTATCTTGTATATACACGATTTCTTGCCTAGCTCAGTGGGCTTAGTCGGTGCTGTTTTTCAGGTGTTTCACTTGAATATTTCAAGCTTGCTCTTAAATTCTGGGTTTGTCAACACTCCATTTTTGTGTAGTTAAAGCTCCTGCATCATCATTTCAAAACTGCTCTTGCCGTGTTAGTAGTTCACTCAGATGTTTGAACCTCTGCTCTGCTACCAGCTGCTATCTTCCGTCTTGCTTTATCAGTCTTTAGAGTTTGTGTTTTATTGTAGTGTTCTTCCATGTGGTGCATTGTTCGAGAGACGGGGTTATTTTGATCGTAGAGGAGCATAAAGGGTCGGTACATGGCAACAGGGAGTAGATGGTTTCATCAGAGAAACACTTGGGGAAGGAGCTGGATGGGTCAAACGGGCAAGAAATGCTTAAAGAGCCAATATTGGAAAACCTAACAAAAAATGGAAAATAATAAAGGTTTTTATTAACACTTTCTTGGTCTTGATTTGTTAATGGTATAGAAAAGTGCCTGTAAAATAAAGCATGTCATCCGCTGTAAGGATGTAATTCAACTTATCTGTTTTTTCTAAATAATGACAGAGCTGAAAACACAACCACTGAAGAGTGAGATCGGTGTCATGTCCACTCGTTTTATAGCAGGATTTTATGAGAATTCCTGTCACGTCTGTAATGTGAGGATGACATTACAGTTTAGACAAACACTTCGCTCTGTTAATTATCACTCTTTAACTCTTGAGTCACTTGTTGAGACATACAGCATTAGACATTTGAATTTTGGAAGGTTTTCAATGCAATTACTACAGACCAAATTAATCTTTCTGGTAATACCATTGCTTTCCAAGGTAGGGCTTCAATTTAAATGTCATTAGTTCTGTGTCTTCCTGTGTGACAAGAAAGTTTAAGTCCTGCCTTTTCTGCAACAAATGCAACTGACATGATCAAGAAAGAAGATACACACCTATGTGCTGTTATTAATAACTGGCCCACATACCACCACCCCACTCTGGTTTCCTGTTGGTCAGCTGACTTTTGAAGAGTTGTTTCCACCCTCCGTCACTGCACCGAAGGTGACACTCTCCCCTCTGTGCACATTTGTGGTGACAAAGCTTCATCTAAATGTACTAGATTATAACCTTAACGGTTGCTGTTGGGGGGGGGGGGGAAGGTTTGCAATCAAATCACTGAAAACGTGCAGTCTACAAAAAAAAGCTTTGAGCAATTTGTAAATGACAGCACACAAAGAAATTCAACATGCTTTTTTTATTTAAATAAAGCTCTGAAATACACCCACAGTATTTACAAAGATGCATTTTAGTTTGGAACACAAAGTGAACTTCAAAATGAAAGCTATATATTTTATTGTAGCAACTCTTCAGTCAATAATAGTAATGTGTCTCCATCCTTATTATACATACTAGGCTTCCACTGTTAGACAAAGGGTCTTTCATAGGTGGTCATATATACCAGTATCTTGCGTTTATACTTTTGTCTCACCTACAATTAGAAAACCTTGCATGAAATTAAAATCTGTAAGCAAAATACTGAAAATAAAAAAATCTCAAGCAACAACAAAAAACTTGGGCTGAAGGTGCATTTGTACATGATGCGACATTACTGATAATGCGAACACCATGCCTAAAGAGAGTTCCACTATGGTATAAAATAGGCTTAGGCAATAAAATAGATATTAAGGATATAACACTCAACAGTAGCATTAATGATCTTTAAATAACTTACTGTGTGGTTTTCTTTACATAAGTGATTCACAGACCCATTTCAATTCAAACATTCTTCATACATTAATTATTTACTTTTTTCCCCCCCCATTTCCAACCACCTTACCAACAGAGAAAATAAACCACATCAACTTGGAAACCAAAATCTTTTAAAAATACTCAAGTTTTATTGGGGCATGAGACTTGGAGCATGTGAACATAATGAACTGCCGTTTATGAGGAGGGTCACACACGAATGACTTCTTCCATTGACCTTTGGCATCTTGAACACATCAGTCACCTCTAAAAATGGCAATACAATCAATGAACTTTATGAGCCCTTTAGCACGGAATAAAGCCATGGATTACTTTTATGCGAAATGTATAACCCAACTAAAAATAGTCATGCCCTAACAATGCAATGCATGAACTCTATGTTATAGACTATGTTTTCCTCTTTTTTTGGTTACATCCATCCATCTCAAATGTAAATAAAAGCTAAAACATCCAGAAAAGTAAGCATGAAACCCATAGGCAATGATAACTGATTGAAAATGTTCTATTCTACAGCCCAGCAGTATATTTTATACTCACAATGACAGAGGAGTATCATCCTTCTGATCCCCTCCAGAAGATGGACCATAAAATACAAAAAGCAGAGTAGGAAAACTTTTACATTATCTGTTACAAACTGATTATCATCACTAAAATAATCAACTGAATTAATATAACTGTGACCTAATCAGATTACTATAAATAATTTTTAATCTATGTTTATAAGTCTATAAAATGAAAAAATATTTTCAAATATAAAGTTGTAGTCATGCTATATAATCTGACATTTCTTGTTGTAACCCTATTTACAGTATTTCACAGTACTCTCCAGCCTGTTCATAGATTAATTTAGGTGCTCTTGTTTGTGCAAAGTTAGATTCACCCCACCTCTGTTAATCTGTTGTGATAGTTAATAGTGCTGGGCTGTAAAATAAGGAACTATAAAAACTGGCAGGCCAAGTCTCAATGTCCAAAAACACAAATTCTCACGGCACAAAAACAGCCAAGTTGAAGCTTATTTTCCCAAATCTCAAAGTCAATCGAGGACACAGGTAACTAATAAAGAAATTACCATTTTACCTTTGCAAATGTTGCACTTCATTGATTCTGTCACAACACAACGTCCCAAACATGGCACAATATATTAAAAATTCAATTTGAAATAAATGGTAAATGTAAAAAGGCAAAGAATATGCTTTTTTAATACAGTATAATCAGCTGATCAAAGTGCTGGTCAACTTAAAACTGAAAAGACTTGACTTACTTGGTAGGGTGCCAGTGTTGCAAGTAACCTTGAGGTCACAGTGAACTATAAAACTTGACCTCAGTTAAGAGAAAATGTAATTTTATAAAATAAAATAAAATTTACATAAACAGGGTTTTTTCAGTGTCACTGTGCTGATCATTTAGAATAATAGCCGACTCTCTACCATTGGTGATGATGTTGCAATGATTTACTGTTTTGTTTACATAAATACAACTGCCATGGAGCAAAAGAAATGGTGGATTCCTTCTGCTAAACAAGGATCCCTTAAGTGGAGGTAGACAGAAAGTGGATATTAACACGAGGAGGAGATGAGCAAGATTTTTTGGAGGCAGGGATTCCAAAATAATGCTTACAAGAGTTGGATGTCTAACATCTTCAGGAGTTGAAGTTGACCTGAAGTGGTGGGCGACTAATCACCATCATGCAGGTGTGTGTGGATAAAGGGAATAAAAGCTGATATGGTTTAAGGCCAGATGAGGACATACAGCTGCTGAGATCACGTCTGATGCACCTCGTGAAACATCAGCTCTCGTGGGATACGAGTCTCTGGGCCGTAGAGCTTACAGGCTCGCCGCTCAAACGCAGCGACATTCTGCTTTACAACCTCATCGAAGAACATGGTGGCTAACTGGGAGTGCAGCAAAGAGCGGAACTCAAAGGATATCTGTTAAGGACACAAAAAATAACAATCTTTTTAGTATGTGCCAGACAGAAAACAAAAGTCATAAAATATGGCAACAATTAAATAGGAATAGTTAATAGTAACAGACATTTTGGAAATAAGCCTATTTGCTTTCTTGTTGAGAAGATCGATAACACTCATTTCTGTTCGATAAATATGAAGCTAAAACTAGCAGACAATTAGCTCATCTTAGCCTTAAGAATGGAAACGGGGAAGCAGTTAGCCTGGCTCTGTCTGAAGGTAATAAAGGTTATGTGTTGAGCTATTTCTTGGCTAGCCTGCAGGCACAGTGGCTTCCTGGCGTGTGTTAGTTACAGAGCGGAGACTCCAGGAAGTTACTGCTCCCTGAAAAGAAATAGTCTCACACATACACACCTGTTAAACCACAACTTGTTGTTTTGTTTCCCTCTTCTTATAGTCTTTATGCAAAGCTAAGCTAACTGTCTGCTGCTTCATACTTACCATTCAGACATGACAGTGGTATTGAGCTTCTGCAAGAAAGCACACAAGTGTTTAGGAAGGTCTCATCCACTGCTTGGGAGACAGTCTTGGATAGTTCCATAGAAAAGCTCGGGAAAGCAGCTGTGGTTCTCACTAACCGTAGTAGTAGTAGTGGGTGTTTTCCGCCCTCAAGGGGCAAGTTTGAGTCCACCACAATAAGTTAAAAAAGACTTACTTGGACAAGCAACATAAATGTGACATTTATGTTTTCCAGCTGTTTTCAAAGTGCTTTTAAACTGTAATTGTTGGTTTTCAAGAAGAAAAAAAAAAAATGCCTTTAAAGATGAAGACCAACTGGTTAGCTTGGCAAATGTATGTCCAGTTAACCACCCCTCCTCTGTTAAAGAGCAGCGCACAGCCATTTCCCTGAGCTTTTCTATGGGGCTTTTCGGGTATTTCGTCTCATACACTGTGTGGGGCTATGTTTTCCCCAAAATGTCAAGCTATTCCTTTAATAAAGATTATTATAATAAATGCATCAAGAGGGGCAGATGGCCTGATACACAGTCTATAAATTACCATAGGAAGCAAGCTACAGGCTACTTACAGAAAAGTCTACCGTGCAGGTCCGAGGGTAACCAGGAATGCCTGGACTAAAGCGCCATATTGTCTCCAGGTGATTGAACAGCTTTCCGTCTGTACACACTGCCTAAAAACACCCACAACAGAAACTCTTATTAGAAATGGGAATTTTGAGCAATGGGTGATTGTTAACATCAAAAACATTATCTGCTTCAACTAAAATTTGCGTTGAGGTTGTTGTAGTTGCTGACATTTAAAACAGCAATATCAAATACAATTTCCATCCAAACAGATGTTACATTAAATAGATCAGTTATATATTAATTCACAGGACTGGCAGACGCAGTGAAGCTACTGGCACTTACTTTGACTAGATGAGGCCGGACACTAGTGATCATAGATGTGTATCTCTCCATGACTGGAGGGAATCCCACTTCAAGTTGGGCTTTGGAGTGGCCTGCTCTTTTCATAATGGTCTGGGACTTCTTACACCAGGGCACAAAGTTCTTGTACTCATCAACATTGGCCACCACATCATACATTTCCTGCATAGAAAACCTGTAACAACAAGCACTGCAATGTTATAATACTAAAAAAACCTCACTTGACTTGAGATAAACTTATTACTAGTTCATACTGAAAAATTACCCAAGTATCCTACGCTCGGAGTACTCCTTCCTTTTGTTGGTGAGGCTGATGAAGTTTCTGCTTTGGGGAACGGTTGTCATTGTGTCCCAGTCTTGAAGGCAAAGCACTCTGGGAGTTCTTGTCATCAAAATGCCACATGATGACAAGTGTCTAAAAGGTAAGAGGAAATGTCCCATAAGCCACATTCTGGAAAGAGTGCAAACTGCAACAGGTACAGTCCACAACAAAGAAAGCCCACTACCTTCCAGTTTCCAGCAACTAAAGTCAATGAGTACATAAAGAACACTGGTCCAGGAAGTAATGGAAGGTCTCTGTGTTGTGACTGTGCTGGTATTTTCTGAGTTGGGCCTCTTGTGTGAATAGCAAAAAAACAATGCGATGTGACATCCACTCAGGTTTGTTACACCACTTAGCAATGTGTTTCTCGATAAATAACCTGTAGAATCACAGTTCTGGCAGAGAGAGGGATGGCTGAAATTTCCCTTAAAATAACAGTCAAAGTGAATGGTCACTATTTCCCAAAAATCAAACTTTTTTTATGTGAAGATGAAAACTATAACTATCTGGTTACTGCTGTTTACATTCTCCCAGACACAAATTCAAAGAATGCACAACATAATTATTTCCTGGGTGTACATGCATTTGTATATACAAATAACTGTAGAGGCCTATATAGTTTTATTAAATTTATTTTATATATTACCCTATTGTAATATTAACTTAATTATGTGTTAAGTTTCTATGTGTGTAGCATGAAGGGGCTACAAACTTTAATTTTGTTGTACAGCCTTGTGTTGTATAATGATAAATGAATAACCTTGATAACTTGAAAACTACCTGTGGCAATAGACAAAGTCTGTTTGTTTTTTTTGGGACTTAAAAATAAGCTGTTCCGCTCTCCTCCTGTGATTTTTTTTGCTCTCTTTATACTCAACTTGAAGAAATATGGTTAAAGTTTGTTGTGTTGCCCCCCTCTGCTGACATGTTACAGTTGGTTACCTGACTTTTTCTATCCAAACCTCTTTTTGGGAGCCTTTCAGCAATGTTGTTGCTGCTGTATGTGCAGACTCTGCATGCTCGCTGTCATCACAAAAAAACCAACATGATGATGAATTATATGATATGGCACACCCCTAACTGGGGATGACCTCAATACATTAATATATAGCACTGCATATCAGCTAACATTAACAAGCAATACAGTAGGTTCGACATTATTTAGTTGTTACTTGTGATGGAATTTCTGTTTTTTTTTTTTTTATTAAGAACATGTCTGTATGCCATCTGACAAACAAAAAAACAGTGTGGTCTTCTTATTTAGGAAAAGCTATAAACCATCTTGTAATAGCCATGTCCAAAAGGCATCTATACTTTTTCATTATATTGCAAATACATTATCAATATATCAGCCAATATTGGTGAGACAGCACTGAATACTGGTAATTGGTTTTGGTACCACATTGGTCCATAACTGGGTGTCTGCTACTTGAATCTGTATTCAATATGAGCAGTCTTAACCAAGGTATCAAAGTCACAATGCTCTTGCCCTAATGGAGAACACTTTTTGAGATAAGAAAACATACATGTGACTAAGTTACCCTGATAAAGTTAGCTTATAACCTTCCCCTCGGTATTGAAGGACTAGCCATGTCATTAAAGACTAACGTTACAGCGTCTCCACGACAGGCTTACCTGATGTTTTGTCGCATACATCCTCTTGAAACCGCTGTACGACACGAGCGAGGGGAGCCCACAGTGGCAATCTGAAGAAAGTCACTAAATGTCCGCACACCCATAGGTAACCGCCGGGCACTGGCCGTGGCTGCCATCAAACCAGCCACTCAGTTCAGGGATGGGAAATCCTGGTTCTGAGAAGCTGAGCCCGGGGTCTGGTCCAAGACCGGGCAGTGGGATTTAAGGTCCCGTCCAAAACACCCTGCGTCAGTGCGGATATATATTAACGCTAAAGCTACTTAGCTGTTTTGCAGTAAACAATAAACAAACATTCACTGGCTAGTTCAATGACTAGTTGGCTAAATTCACTTCAAAAACGTCTCCAGCCGCTTTTAGTTCCGTCAGCGTACGTAACGTTAGTTACCGTATCCAGCTGCTAACGTTAGCTAACGTTCGCTAGCAAGGTTTCATAACGAGCCCGACTAAACGCGATGTACAGCCGCGTTCATCTATTTTTTCCCCCAGCAATTCTCACATCACTCCAATTATCGAAAGCCGAACTTGACACAACGCTAAATTATTTAGGCTAGTTTTGGTTGTGGGTATTGTCCAAGACCGCCGAGCCGCGGACGACCTTCTGCGGCTAAATAAAACACCGGTGGGACAAACTGTTCCTTTCTTCTGTCCGTCGGTCTTCGGTTTAGCCAAACGGCTCCGCGGTGAAATTCTGCCACCCACTGTATTGGAGGTTAACGGCAGTCAAATTTATTTATTGCAAACTATTCATATGTATGACTTAATTATAGACCTACAAGTCATTAGTAGTAGGCTTCTGTTACATTAGTGCTCATTTGACCTGATAGCAATTATCGTCATTACACCCACACGTCATCAATGGCTAGGCTAGCGATGACAACAGCACAGTCTATCTGCTGATGAAAACAATAACAGCAAATAAATAGTACTAATGTAAAAAAAAATCTCAAGCTACAGCAACCATGTACGATTAAAGCCGTCTAATAAATGTATATGAATTTGGTAGCCTATGAAGACGCGTCCTAGTGTTACTTTATACAACAGTAAAGTTACGTTAGTTGCTATATGCTGTTAAGTTGTCAATAAATTCTGCGCCATAACAGCTTAGTTACATAACTTTTATTAACCATTGATCTTAAATCCTAAACGTTTTACTTAGATTTTTTGCGATATTTTATTGAAAAATGCAAAATTTTTACAAACAGCAGCATAATGTATTTCTTTAGCATAAATATATAGAGAAAACATAACCAAAAATAACAGCTCTTAACAAAAAAATATAGTCTTTGGTAACAACAATAATGACTTCAAATAAAATACATTAAATTAAAATAAATAAGTGGTAAGAAATTATAATAGAAGGGGAGAATTCAGTCTACATTCAGCTATTTACTTCAGTGAGAAAGTGTTTTAGGATATCGTATAATTTTTGTTCTTTAACGTTAATTCCTTTTAGAATTTTTTTAAAGGATTTCATATATAATTTAAATTCACTGAAAAACAACAACAAATTTGGGGGATGATTTTCCAGTTCTACACTTGGGGATAAAAAATGTAGACATACAGTTTTATTACAACAGAGTTCATCATCTTTGCTTTGCAATATCAAACCAAATATTATCTTGTCTCTGGAGATAGAGTTTGGGAATTAGGACATATTTTGTTTAACCCATTTGTGTATATCACACCAAAATGTCTGTAACACGTTACATGAGAAAAATACATGGTCCGTAGTTTCGACATAATTTTCACAAAATATACACGCATAATCCTCAATACAAAAGCGAAGTCTAAGTAAATCTTCAGAGGGGTAAATGTTGCTCATTACTTAGAAGTGTGTTTCTTATATGGGGGGTTATATGAAGTGTTAGATACATTGTTCATAGTTTAGTAATTAAACTTTTACTTGATCTCGCAGACGTTGTCGCCTCAGTGTAAATGCGGAATTGCTATACAACTCTCTTCCACACGATGACACCATTTCACCCAAGGAGGCGAAAACAGACCGCCACGCCTGTAGGCGGACCCGCACAGCCGTAGCATGTATCGTCAGACCAGACATAGGATAGACAACAACAGTGACAGATCAAGACCGCATTTCTGTTTGCAACCAGCTATGGGTGTAGTCTGAAAAGTGGATACAGTAGCGCACCGCAATATACCTCGAAGTTTTATCCTCATGAAGGAGCTCCGTCCTGGTTGAGTTTGGGAGATGGGAGTACACAACATTGCAGACCAGGTACGCTGAAAGAAAGGGATCCGTGTTTGTGCTGTGGCGCAGTCTATTTGCTGGAATCTGCTCTTGTGCGCAACATACTACGTCTTATTCGCGGACCGACGTATTTTCATTTTTAGCTTATTGGTGGTATCTGAGCTGAATATTGGAATCATAACGATATAACCACCTATGATTAGTGATGCTCGGCATTCAGACGATAACGCATATGTTGTCGCCGCTCTTGTCTGGGCCTTTTCTGGGTCGGGGCCAGCTCTGTAGCAGAATTAGCTAACGTTAGCTATAGCCGTTTTGCTAGTTGACGTAAGTACCGAAACAAGGGCCTGTGGGCCTCAGCCAAGGCTCTGTGTATTTGCTGGAAGGAATCAAGAATTCGCATTAGGTTTCTTAACGCCACAGTAAATGCACTATGTACAGCACAATGCAGTTAAACAGTTTCACTGAATAATTACATGGTATAATCAAAATTTGACCTGCTGGGAGAAATCATGGGGTGATAGACATATCCACGAATCGTTGCTCCGGATCAGCGATAACGTAATTGTATGCAGCATTATCGAAAAGATAACTTGGCCGGTATTTCTGTATTGCAGCCTCCTCTGGTCCAGGCCATCTTCAATCGTAATGCTGAAGAAGTTCAACTATTATTGCACAAAAAGGAGGATGTCAATGCACTGGTATGTATGATGTATAATAAGTTACAATGCAAAACGGGTTCATATCATGAAGGATTTGGGCCCAGTAATATCCGTTGAACATGACAATTAAACGTCATATTCCCCATGATAGATCATGTTTATTCCACAGGACCAAGAGCGCCGTACGCCACTTCATGCTGCTGCCTGTGTGGGTGACGTCCATATAATGGACCTCCTCATTGAATCAGGTGAGTGAGCTGTATGCATTACTGATACTTTGCTATGTGTTAAGAAGTTGGACTCCTCTGTGCTTTGTCATCCCCCCTCATTGTGCAGATGTATTCACCTCCAACATCCTTGTGACCCCTTAAAATAATGGATGTTTTATTTTCTTTTTGTCTGCAGGTGCCACTGTAAACGCTAAAGACCATGTATGGTTGACCCCGTTGCACAGGGCAGCTGCTTCCAGGAATGAAGTAAGCAATAAACTCGTTTCCTTTGGCCACTTCAAAGAGTATAATTATCTCGGATGACCTCATCCTCTTATTCTATTATCTATTCACCCTCAGTTATTATATGACTCATTTAGATGTATGCACAAAAATGTTGTGCTGACAAAGGAAATGCAGTAAACCGTAGAAATGATTATATATGCTTTACGCTCTTGTGATTGTCTCCTTCTCCCCAGAGGGCAGTGGGTCTGCTGCTGAGGCGCGGAGCAGAGGCAAATGCACGAGACAAGTTCTGGCAGACACCGCTGCATGTGGCCGCTGCCAACCGTGCCACACGCTGCGCAGAGACCCTGCTGACCCAGCTGAGCAACCTAAACATGGCCGATCGCACCGGTAGAACTGCCCTGCACCATGCAGCTCAGAGTGGGTTCCAGGAGGTGAGGCTTCAGTTATGTGCTTCTATTTTGAGATTTTCTAAAATAATGAGAACCTGGTTGTAAATACAGTTTATGTCTTTGTCTTACAGATGGTGAAGCTGCTGTTGAACAAAGGGGCCAACCTGAGTGCCATCGATAAGAAGGAGAGACAGCCTATCCATTGTGCTGCTTACTTGGGTGAGTTTCACTTTCTTGCCAATGCTGCATAGCACACATTTTAATTGTCAGATCACAGTAAAAGCTCCTATTGTTCTTGGCGCGTTTTAATGAGGAGAAGTAACATGGCCAAGTCCTTGCTTCACAATCGGGGGGTTAAAGACACTACTATCACTGAATGAATCAATGGTTTTGTCTCATTTACTTAAGTGTGTGTGTGTGTTTGTGTGTCCCATAGGGCATGCAGAGATTGTGAAGTTGCTGGTGTCCCGCAGTGCAGACAAGGGCTGCAAGGATAAGCAGGGCTACACACCTCTCCATGCTGCTGCTGCAAGTGGTCACATCGAAATTGTAAAGTACCTACTGAGGATGGGGGCAGAGGTGAGTGATTTTTACATTTAAATACTTATTTTAATATTGATTTTTACACTGGCCAAATTAAGCTGCCCAATTGTTTGTTTTGGTTAAACCCTAAGACATTTAATAAAAGTCTTTTATCTGCCACTTATTTTTAAGATTTCATGAATGCTTTCTTTCAGGCTATAGGCTCAGTCTGATCTTGTGTTCCATTTATTGTTTTACTGTCAGATTGATGAGCCCAATGGCTTTGGAAACACTCCACTTCATGTGGCTTGCTACACGGGTCAGGAAGCTGTGGCTACCGAGCTGGTGAACCACGGAGCTAATGTTAATCAGCCCAACAAGTGCGGCTACACCCCTCTGCATCTGGCTGCCGTCTCCACCAACGGTGCCCTCTGTCTGGAGTTGCTGGTCAACAATGGGGCAGATGTCAACCAGCAGGTATGAAATGCGCTGAAGAGTCTTAAATGGAAATGTACATATACTCTGCTTACTGTACCTTATCTTTCAGTTCCTTTAATAGTACAGATAGCATTACATTGAACATTTTGCTTGATCGGTGAAGGTCATTTAGATGTCATTTCATTTATTTTTACACTAGATTTCGAATTGGAGATTTAAAGAAAATGTATTTGTTTTGTATCTATAGACCAAAGTAATTAAATCATCATAATAGGGTGGATATGGAGAAGGAATTAAGATAAGACGCATTCTATTCCTGCCTATAAGAAGTTTTTATCTCATGCACACACTTAGCTGCCTGAAATGTTGGCATTGCCATAGTATGTGTGAAAAGGGAGTGCATGAGAAAATAATGTCCTTATGAATCTCTAGATTTATATGTTTTTGATCATTTCTCTATATATAGCTTATTATGCTGTTACCTAATTTCAATTACATTGTCATAGAGAAAACTAACATTGGTCAGAATATGAAAAGTAGTACAATGCCTTTTTAGTGAAAATGGATTTAGTGGAAAGAGAGACCTGTTACTTTAAATGTATAGTAATTTGAATTAGTAGCTGACAGAGAGGACACTACGTGTTAGCTGCTGCTACCTTCAGAAACACTACATTGAAAATGTAAAACATGCACACTTTAGCCTTTGTGTTGTCATTAATCAGTGAATTGTGATTCTATGAACATTAGATGAAAGTATAAGATTTTATCTTTTGCTTCTTTTTTTACCCTCCACAGAGCAAAGAAGGGAAGAGCCCCCTGCACATGGCAGCCATTCACGGACGCTTCACACGCTCTCAGATCCTCATCCAAAATGGTAAGTGTCTGACTGATCTGTGATAAAATGTTGAAGGCTTTTCTCTCCTGCTAATGGGTCTTTGATTCACTCCCTCTTCCCTACTGTCCATCAGGTGGGGAAATTGACTGTGTGGATAAGTATGGCAATACTCCTCTCCACGTTGCTGCTAAGTACGGCCATGAACTGCTGATCAGCACTCTGATGACCAACGGAGCAGACACGGCCAGGTATTGAAAAAGCCTTTAGTGGTATTACTGATGAATATAACTGTGCCATGCGTTTTAAAAACACAGCAATGCACAGACAGTTGGGTTTCAATGGGGTTACATTTCTAACATTGAGCATTTAGTTTCTAACATTTGGTTCTGTGTCTTTTTGGCATTTCCAGACGCGGGATCCATGGAATGTTCCCCTTGCACTTAGCTGTGCTGTACGGGTTTTCAGACTGTTGTCGCAAGTTACTCTCCTCAGGTTTGTTCCATAAACGTGTGCACTCTGATTCACTCAATCGTGTGTGTGTGTGTGTGTACACACTTGGACATAGCTGTTACCACCAGCTGTTTCTTCATTAACCCTACAGGTCAGCTTTATAGTATAGTTTCATCTATGAGTAAGGAGCACGTACTATCAGCTGGGTTTGACATAAACACCCCTGACAACTTTGGGAGGACCTGTCTACATGCTGCTGCCTCTGGAGGGTAAGATGCGGGATCTGTTTTGTCACCGGAATATTAAAATGAATGCTCTGGTATCAGATGTCCTCTGTGACTCCAACTTAATTTCCTTCCCATGATCTATCTTTACAGAAATGTTGAATGTCTGAACTTGCTCTTAAGTAGCGGTACCGACTTGAATAAGAGGGACATAATGGGAAGGTGAGTTTCCCCCCATCCTTGTTAGATGTATGCTTATTGTCTTGATGCTGTTACAGTGATTTGAAGTAGCATTCCCATTTTTTTTAATTACTGTGTTCTATTTCCTTTCACCCTCCCTATAGGACACCGTTGCACTATGCGGCTGCTAATGGGAGGTACCAGTGCACTGTGACCCTGGTGAGCGCTGGCGCTGAGGTCAACGAGCCTGACCAGACAGGCTGTACTCCTCTGCACTACTCTGCAGCCTCCCAAGCCTTCAGCAGGTTGGAAAACACCTCTCGCTTTCTCTTTTGCTCTTTGTTCTCTCTGAAACACCAGAAGCAACAAAAAAAAAAAAATCTCATACGTGTTCAGTTAACCTCGAGAAAGTGAATATTAAAGTATTTATTTCTTGTTCTTTTCAGAGTTGATCGTCATTTTTCTGGAAACCATCAGAATGATGAGGATGAGGCAAAGGAGTCATACTTGTGAGTGTGTTTTTTTGTTTTGTTTTGTTTTTTTTTTCTTCCTCTCCTGCATCTGACCGTGACTAATGTGATTAAGGCGTCACATTCAGTAAACTGACTAAGTTTGTTTGTGGGAAAACATTTGTGCTGAAAGGCCCCTGAATTAAATGCTGCTATTCTTAATACCCTCTGCATTTTGTGCCGTCTTTTAATAACAGCTGCTTGGAGCATCTTTTGGACAATGGTGCTGATCCATCGATGGTTAACTCAAAAGGTTACAGTGCTGTTCACTATGCAGCTTACCATGGCAACAAACAGAATCTTGAGTTGGTGAGTTTTTCAGTTTTAATCTGAAATCACTTCACATCTTAACTTGGCACATGCAGTAATCAGTCATACGTCACAAATGTTGCACACACTTTACACTCTGCTCAAGCGGATGTCAAAAATCTGGTCCGTGGTAGGTGGAAGAATTGCTTAGGTCTGTACATTTATATATTCTGTGCTCTATGTGAGTGAAATGTTTCCAGAAGTAATTGAAGTAAAGTGTAGTTTAGCCAAAGTGAGTAGTCTGTGCATGATGAAAAATGTTTAGGTATATATTATAAGTATACTAATATGTGTAGCATGTTTTGTTTTACTTTTTTCCTCATTAAATTAAATCCACTGCTGTGGTTTATTTTTTAGCTCCTGGAAATGTCCTTTAATGCACTAGGAGACATAGAGAGCAGTATTCCAGTCAGTCCACTGCATCTTGCTGTAAGTTTTACATTTAAGCAACTCTGGGTCAACACTGGTTGTAATCAGCCTCTTAATGTTGACTAAATGCAAAGTTCTGACTGCCTTCCTCTGTTCCCTCAGGCTGATAAAGGTCACTGGCAGGCGCTGCGTGTGCTGACGGAGACTGCAGCCTATGTGGATATGCAGGATGCTGCGGGTCGTTCTGTGCTCTACTTGGCTGCCCAGAAAGGCTACGCCCGCTGTGTGGAGGTGCTGTTGGCTCAGGGGGCCTCCTGCCTCCTCAATGATAACCGCCTCATGTGGACTCCAATTCATGTTGCAGGTATACTGCTCTCTGCTGGAAGATTTCATGGCATAGCATTGTGTCTGATTGTTAGTATCCTGACTAGAGTTATCTTCTATAGAGAATATACATATATTTTTATTCTCTCTCTTGTGCTTTGTTTCATAACAGCTGCCAATGGTCACTCTGACTGCCTGCGCATGATGATTGATTACGGGGAAGAGGGGGATCTCACCAACGTTGCAGACAAATTTGGCCAGTGAGTTGCTGTCTTTGAAAAGCATGGCTTCAGGTTGTACATTCAGCTTTCAGCAAAAAATGGTTTAATGCCTGAAACTCATTTGACCTATGAGATAAAAACACACTTGTCACTTCTGTCCCCTTCAGGACCCCTCTGATGCTATCTGTTCTGGGAGGTCACACTGACTGTGTCCACTTCCTGTTGGAGAAGGGTGCCTTGCCAGATGCCAAGGACAAAAGGAGCAGCACAGCTTTGCACAGAGGGGTAATGCAAAAACACTGCATACTTACACACTGAAATAGAGCATCAGCTTCACCAGAAAAACTCTGACTAAAACAAGACTAATTGGTGGGTAAAGTGCAAGTGTGTGTTAATGGTCAACATTGACAACAGAAATAACAATTACAATAGAGCACTTGTGTGTTTTCATTTTCTCTACAAAATATAGTAGTTTAGACGATATAGTTAAACTATCTACCGATAATGTTAAGTTGCATCCAGCAGCGGTGGCACAATACACTGTCTGCAAAAGAGTCAAATATATTAACTCACAGGAATAATATTAAGTCTCCTTTTTTAAAGTCCTTTTAGCACCATATCTTACAGAGCACTTAAGGGTTAAAGCAAGAGAGCTCAGGCAGAGTAGGTGGCTAGTTTCCTGGACAGGTATTTAGCTTAGTCACAAATTTAAAAACATTTTCAAAATCACAAATTTAAAAACATTTTCAAAAAAGATATATATATAAATAAAATAACATGTTTCATCTTGGAATAAGAAATCCCTGTCTGGGAAAGTAGCCGTGATCTAATTAATGCTGCCGTGATCGGGAAAGAGAAGGAAAATAAACAGTTTAATTATAATAATTAATAGTTTATCAGTGGAGGTTGTCTTATCAACTCTTGCTGGTTTTTGTTCAGGCGGTGTTGGGTCATGACGACTCTGTGACTGCCCTGCTGGAGCACAAAGCTTCTCCATTGTGTCGGGACGCCCAGGGTAGGACACCGCTGCACTACGCTGCATCCAGAGGCCACACAGAGATCCTGGCCAATCTGGTGCAGGCCACCATGGCAACAGACCCGCAAGATAAACTGCTGGACAACAAACAATACACCCCATTACACTGGGCTGCTTACAAAGGTTTGCTCAGTTTGATTGACTGGAAATGTCCAATCCCCAAGCAATAATCAGTGTCGCATGTGGTGTCTGTAATGCTGAGTGTGTTTGTTCTCAGGGCATGAAGACTGTTTGGAGGTTTTACTTGAATTTAAAACATTTATTCATGAAGAGGGAAACCCTTTCACCCCCCTGCACTGTGCTCTGTGAGTATTAACCTGGCATATCCTCTTGTCTTGCGTTTTTCTTTGTCAAATCTAATTACTTTACTCTTAAAAAAAACCTTGGAAGTTTAGATGAAATCATCATTTCACTAACTCAGCCATCTTGCTTGTAGGATGAATGGCCACAGCGGTGCAGCAGAGAGGCTGCTGGAATCTGGGGTCCACATGATTAACACCAGAGATGCCAAAGGAAGGTGAGCCTGCAGTACAAAAGACTTAAAGGGCAAATCTGGTATTTTTAAACCTGGGCCAAATCTTTAAATATTAATGGGTCTAAATGACTAATGGGTACGTAATGCTTTGAATTTGGTCCAGTATATCAACTCAGCTGGCAGCCACTGAACCTGGCTGCAAGGTTATCCTGGCAGGCAGTTGCGCCCGTCAAAGGTAGAGCACTAAAGGTGCTTGTTTTTGCCATTGACGGGCTCAGATTGTTCTAAGTGACAATGTTATGGAAAGGATCCCTACACAGAGAATAATTTTTATTAAAAGAGTAAGGTGACTTGCTGATCCATGTTTCCACAGTTCCTCTCGTGAGATTTCAAAGCAATACTTGTCCTTGCGCTATCTACTGGACAAATCCCCTAACTTTTTGTACCTATTATTCATTTAGAAAAAGTATGTAAAAATAGGAACCTGGTTTAAAAATACTGGATTAACTCTTTTTAACTAGTTTATTTGTGAACAACTGTGATTCAGAGAGAAACGTAGATCGTAAAGACATTTTATTTTTAAGCTTGTATCAAATGTATTTCTCATCATTGTAGAGTTGGTAGTGTTACCAAAACCTACTTCTCCTGTCTTATCAAATAATCAGTCTTGAAAGCCTAGTGCTTTGTACTTAAAGCCTGCTACAGACCCTGAAGCTGAAACACTGATCATACGGTAATTGCTTGGACCGTCTCTGTAGGACCCCACTGCATGCTGCTGCATTCGCTGAGGATGTTGCAGGACTTCAGCTGGTGCTTCGCCATGGAGCAGAGATCAATACAGTGGACAAAAGTGGACGCTCTGCTCTGATGGTAGCTGCTGACAAGGGACACAGTGGCACCGTGGGTAAGTGTTTGACCTGCTACTCTTGTGGGATTCTTAAGAGAGAGTTGTTTTCTTGAGAATACATAGCTGTGAGTCACACTCTAGGCTTGAAGGGGTCTGTTGTGCATCTCCTCTGATTATAATTGTCAGATGAGGACATCTGTAGTAAATGTCTCTGTCTTGGTGTCATCTAGCCATCCTCCTTCACCGGGCTAAGGCTGACCTGACACTGCTGGATGAGAACAGGAACACTGCCCTGCACCTGGCCTGCAGCAAGGTACACATCACACTTATTCACAAGATCCTAAAGTCAAAGCTCCACTGTGGTGTGCTGAGCATTAACACCATGCCTATTAGAAAGCATCAGAGTTCTTAAGCCAGCACAGTTCCTCTTTAATGAGCAATATCTTCTGTAAAGATGTTCTTTGAATGTTAAGCAACTCTGGCAGGCAGTAGCCCCACAGTTATTATTCAGTTTGTTTTGTATTTTTTCCTCAGGCTCATGAGATGTGTGCCCTGCTGATTCTGGGGGAGATCCACAGCCCCACACTCATTAATGCCACCAACAGTGCTCTGCAAATGTGAGAAGCTAGTAACATTTTTTTTTAAGCTACCAACAAAAAAAGGATCCTGTTTCTTTAATTTAAGGTTTAGTGTGTGTTCTCTACATGTTGCAATTGTAAACGAGTTGATGAATAGTAGGTCTACCAGCTGTCTCACGCACTCTCCTGTTGTCCTTCAGGCCCCTCCATCTTGCAGCACGTAATGGCCTGGCTACGGTGGTGCAGGCACTGCTGAGTAGAGGAGCCACTGTGCTGGCTGTGGATGAGGAAGGTGAGGCCCTTTCATGCTTTGTTAGCACTTTATCTGTGATCAGACTGGATGAGCTGAAATGGCTGATTTTAATTGTAAAGAGTTCGAGTTTGTAATGTTTAAAGAATCGCACATCATTTAAAATGTTTTAGCTTATTTACTATAAATCGCACGCTTTTCTGCTGACAATGCAACATAGTTTTAGATTTGTTTGTATTTTTTTATTTTACTGTCTCCTTGACCTCCATTTGTTATGAAAATATGTGCAGACCTGAACCTTGTCTAGGATAGACAATCCATCCAAACGTTTGTCAAATGTTAACATTGTGTTGAAGTAAAGTATCTGAGGTTGTGTGTTCATGTGCATGTGGGAGTTGGCTATCAAACATTTGTTTGAATGAAGCAAGCAAGTTTTGTTTTAGTGAGTTTGATTTTCTGACACCGGAGCTTGTGAGTGTGGTGCTGCTTAGTGGATGACTCAGATTTTGTAACTTGTTGTTTAAATGAGCTAAATATGCAATAAAAATAGTTTGATTTAAGGTTTATCATGAACCTCTATTCTATATTTTTTTTTTTTCACTAGGAATTATCAGTCGAGAAGAACCTGAATCAACTTGTATTTTGTCAGTCGAATAACTGCACTTTTTAATTTCTTTTATTTTTTTAGCTGCGTCATAATTCACGGAGCATTGCAGGAGCAACCAGACAGTAAACATAATAAACTGAATCTTGTCTCAAAATGATATAACAACAAAACTAGCTCAGCCAGAGCTGACTGTCAATGAAGTCTGCTAAACAGCTTCTGATGCAGATGCTGATACAACCCTCTTCTACTGCCATCCAGTGTGAGTGTTTCAGCAGCCCAGCAGCAGAGAAGCTTCACGTTGTGCTAGGATTTTATACCTGAACTCTCACCAGGAAGCACACTTGTGATGACAAATATGATGTTTTCACATCACAGATGATGAACAAAGGCATTAAAAAAAGTCTTAAAGGTAAAACATGAGGCTAATGTAAGAGCTTAGTGTGTGGTGGCTCCTCTGCATGCAACCAAAACCCACTTAAACATGATTGGTCAATACTACTTGGACTTCAAACAGAAACCAACACGCTTCCGAAACCTAAATCTTGTCCCTTTCCTACAGATTCTGCGTTCTTATACAGAATCGGGGGATAATTCTGTGGAATCATCACTACGAGCGACACCTTTGACATTACACATGTTCATTTGAGCCATTGTTACTTTAACAATACAGTTTGGAGCAGCTTTAAAATTTTTGCCTGAGTCACATGTGATGATTAAGTTGTATGCGCTATTGTGGATTTGTTGTCTGTCAATCAGGACACACCCCAGCCCTTGCCTGTGCTCCTAATAAGGACGTGGCTGACTGCCTGGCTCTGATCCTCTCTACCATGAAGCCTTTCCCCCAGCGGGACCCTTCCTCCTGCTCCTGCTCCTCTCCCACCGTCTCCCCGTCCCCGGGTCTCAACTTGCTGAAGCACTGCGGCATCACCGCCGCCTGCACCCCGCTGCCCAGCAACGGCCTCCACAATGGCTACGTCAAAGACCGTCACGGTGCACCGGTCGGCCTGGACGGGTGTCTGTCTGAGTGAGGTCACGTGCCCCCCTCAGTCAGCTGCTATCACCATCATCACCACCGGGGGGGACTCCCTTTAACATGGCCCAGAGGACCAGGAGAGCACCCACCCACATGTCTGTTCTGTGTATGTATGTGTTTGTGTGTCTGTGTGTGCGTGAGTGTTTGGTCTTCTCTTGAGGTGCAGTCAAACCTAATATGCAATTAGATCCCATTCCTCCATCTCCTAGTAGTGCTTAATATGTAGAGGCAGATTGCTCTACAAGGTCACTCGGATGAAGTGTGGCATCCAAAACAAACACTAGCAATCTGGCCATCTCTAAATCATTTAACCCTTTAAACCATGTTGACATAATTATATAACCCACATCTAAGAGCATGGTAATCTCTGTATCCTCGGCTGTCTTTCTCTTTATATCATTCAGCATAAAAGTCATATCATGTTTAATAAGCTGTGGTGACCTTGTAGAGGAACATACAGCCTTCCCAAAAGAGTGATCAAAGAGTTTTTGTTTGTTTCTTAATTATTATTTCTTTTTTTTGTTTTTAATTGTCCGTTAGCCTAGATTTTTATGAAGGAACGACACAAGGGAAAATCAAAATTTAGCTTAAGAGTGCAATGCTTGTGTACTACAGTACAATCTGAAATTAGGAAAAGGGTCACAAAGATGTTAATTCCATAGTGTACTTTAAATGTACGGCCTAGAATTGTTTGGCATTTTAAGATAATTTGGTAATGCTGCTGAATACATTAGCATTTCTCCTTCCAAAGGAGAGCCATGTTCGGGTCAGCATTGTAACATCGATTTGTCGTTAATGCTGACTTCATGTTTTAAAGATGCTAAATAAGTGTTTGTTAAGCTAGAATGTTTCTAAGCATATAACTTATGACCAAAGTTGATCAACACTATTATGGCTATAAATTATTTATTTGAGATGAACTGTACTGTATAGAGAAAGACAATAGATCTCGATATACCTCGTCAACTCGTTTAGCAGCTGCTTCATCTTCACCCAGGGTCCGTAGGCCTAATGTTCTCTTTTTGTAGGACTAGAGAACTACTGTAGGATAGTGACTGACTGAGGCCTTGTTTATTTCTAGATGAAGGCTTTACTAGTAATATCTGCCAACAACACCTCATCAAAGCATCATATATCTGAGCACATAAATGAACAAGCCATTTCAATTTATTTCCCATCTCTTTAACAGTGTTTTTTGGAAAAGATTTCAGAATTTGAATGGCCTAATTTTTGAAAGAGAGCAATTAGTTTTGGTTTTTAGGCACTCGTGACATGTCTTTTTTTTTTTTTTTTGTTTCTTTGTTTTTTCTTGTTTCTGAAGTTGAACCTGCCATCTGCATTGTGGCTTTAACAAGCTCTCTCTAAAGGAGTATTTTTTTTGGCGCTGATGAACTAGTCTTAAACATCTAATAGCTCATATTTCAACTTCTCGTGGTCAACACTGATCAATTTGAACGGATAAAGAGCATTTGTCTTCTATTTTTTATTGGGCAGTTTTCGAGCAATATTTTCTTTTGGCCTTTTTGTTTAACATTATTGAATAGACAATCACTGTCACAAGGGCTTTTGTTTCCCTGGAATGTGTTTGAATTTTTATTTTTTATTTTTTTATTTTCGTTTTTATTATTTCATGAAAAATAACCTAAAGACTAAACGAATGGCTCTGTGTGTGCCGGGCATTTTACTGTCAGTGTCAACACAAATGCACTGGATTGCCTTTATGGCATCTCATGAAATGCCTTTTGACCCATGCCTTCCGTAACACATCATTTCAGTTGGATTGCGTAATGGCAGAGTATGATGAGCCCTGAGACTGGTTACTACTTTCCACCTATTTAATAGCAACAGAATTGAACCACAGTTGCAAAAAAATCTAGTGGAAAACAAATTGCCCGGCATATCTTTATATGACCCGGCATTATCAATGACCAGGGAGTTGACATCCCTTGTAGAAGCAAATAGGGCTAAGAGGAAAAGGAGAGGGATCTTTGCTTAGGCCAATACCTGTTTAGATTTCAGGAATAGCAGAAATCCAAATATGTGCTTTTTTGGTGTTTATTTTGTTGTCTCATCCCATTTCTGGTACTAACCATACTAAAGATGATTGTATCGGACCACTAGAGCTGTTTGTGACTTTAAGATGTTATATCTATGCTATTTTATCTTTATTTTTATTTTTTTTTTGACCATCTGCTGGTGGTTAAATTACACTGAGTCAGATTGTTTTCATTGGTGTGATAATTTCATATCCACTGGTAATGAAGTGGCACAATTGCACACATTAGTCGACTGGATGAGAGATGAGGACCTAGACTAGGCTATGTTGTTTAAATACCCCTGCAAAACTTTAGTGTATTTAACTTGATTTACTAAAACTGACAAAGTCTATTTCAGAGCGGTGATTTCTCAGTAAGTGTTATAGATTGGTATTTAGCATTTCAACTGAAATGGAACTAACTAACCCCCAGCTTTTGTTCTCTTGATCAAATTTATAAGGAGAAGTTTTATTATTATTATTGTTGTTGTTGTTATTATTAGAGATAGGTACATCATTTTTGTTGTAATCTCAGGATCTGTGCCGAAACCGCAGGCAGAATTTATTAATCCAATCAGATCTCAGCAGGATGAGTATGTCTACTTTTTATTTTATTTTTTATTTTTTTTTGGATGGGATGTTCCATAAATTAATAACCTAATCCCACAGCACTTAATTAGATAGTCAAAGCACGCACTTTAGTACATTCAGGTTCTAAGTGTGCAAAATAGAGCAGATGTAATGTATGTACTTATGTTTACATGCATGTGTGTTGCTGCTGAATACAGAAAGGTAGGGTTACAAAAGACAAACAAAGGCTGCAACAAATTTGTACTCTAATAATGCATTATTTAAAAAAAAAAAACAAACAGCATCTCTACTTCGGGACAGTGTCCACTGCCCACTGACTTTTTTTGTGTTATCTATATATGGGCAGCTGGCCCAAAAGAGTGACATTGTTACATTACCCAGCCTACTGTTAATAATGCAGACTTTGGCCTCAGTCACTTAAAGTCAGTCCAGTGATTCAACAGACACCTCAGGCAGGCTCCTCAAAATACTCGACATAGACTCATCTGTAGGTGCTGTCTGTTTGGGCAGGGATTTTCTTTTCTTGTGATGTCCTTATCTGACCAGTAAATGGAGCCATTGCCCCTGCAACCATACAATTTGCAACTGAATCCTTTTGTTGTATCACAGTATTCTTATACATGCTTTTTTTTTTATTTGTGTGTACTAGTGATAACTGAGTGATTGTGCATGGAGCTAGGTCACAATTTTGATATAGTAACGGTTGAACAAGTGGAGCATATACAATATATCTGTTGTCAGAAAGCATTGAAAGGTCCAATTGTAGCAATAGAGTGTATGTAATAGTGTGCAGCACAAACATTGCACTGCCATCCATTTAGGCCAATTCAGTAAATCATGGCATTAATGCCAATGGAAGATATAAATGCGGGTTAGATGTTATAATCTTTGGTCACAAATAAGGCCGGTTTGCCAAAATGTCTCGAGAGGGGAAAACCCTCTTAGTAAAGCAGCAATGGATTTATGCATATGTTCAGTTTACAGTCTGACCATCAAATCTGAGCCATGAATTTTCTGACTGAAATGAATGTAGGGTCAGTTTAGAGCAGGACAATTTGCTTTCTCCCGACTTTAAACTGTTGCTCTCCATTTGTCTTGCGTAGATATGATTATACAGGTAGCATGTAATAACCTAATTCTCTACATATTATACAGTATGTGTAGTAGTCTTCCTGCATTAAGGGTCTGGATATGATTTTTGGCATTATTTTTGGAGTATAGGCCTGCTGTTGTGTAACATCACCCTTCTTTCTCTATACATATATATTTGTGTGGAGTGTAGCCTATAAGGTAAACAGAGGACAAGAGTTAAGATGAATTTAACATTCACGTCCATCCATTCCATTGAGATTGCCTTACAGTACAGTAAAACAAGAGGGACAAAAAGGTCTACAGTAGATATGATCACACATACTCGTAAAAAGCCTATATTTGACAGAAATGCACCTAAGCTTATACCCATTTAGTGCCATAGAAACCTTTATTTGCCTTTAGACATAAATCATACTTACTTGGTCAGTAACGTATTCAGAAGTAGGCAGGATTATTACAGTTTTGTGTTTGGCGCTGCATGTCTTTTCACCAATTAAATTAGTCAAAGAAAAACTATATAAATATTTGCATGGATATTAGTACTTAAATGCAAGTATTCTGTAAAAATTGGTGGTGGTAGAAGTCTATTGTATAATTGGACATTTTTTAAGAATATAGTTAGTCCCTTTGGTATTGGCAAAGCAATCCCTAGGTTGTGTGTTTGTTTAACAAGATGGTTTATAGTGAGCGCGTGTGTGTGTGTGTGTGTGTGTGTGTGTGTGTGTGTGTGTGTGTGTGTGTGTTACCAGGAAAAATACATTTTGATGTCCAAAAAAAAAAAAAGCATGGTGTATACGGTATAGAATTGATTTGCCTCAATGGATGTCTCGGTTCTTACTTGAAGTAAATGGCAAATTTCAATTCAACTCTCTGATCCACTGTTGAGCCTTTTGCCTTAAAAGCTGAAAAAGGAAATGATACCTGGTGGTACCTGATAAGTGTCATCTCATGTAGAGTTATGCTGCTTGGTTAGATTGCTAAAAAGAATTTGGTCTTGCAGACATCTTTGGGTGTCGAGAAGCACACAAATCGATTTGAGGTAGCACATAGCTCAAGGTTGCCATGGTGCAGAGATTGTTCTGAGAGGTTAGGATATCGCCATATTTGCCACTGTGAATGAATGAATTCAGAATTCACTCGTAAACAATCAACTTTGGCTTCTCTGTCATCCAGAGCCAAATGACACTGGGGATAAAAGTGGTGTACCTCAAAAAAAATGTGGATGGAAAGGAAATTCTTAAGAAAAATGCTTGTACAGCTATGCTAACAAAGAGTTAAAATCTTGTGATCCATCTTGTTGTGGATAGTGTAATTCTGCTTAAACCAGCCTAAATCAGAGATGTATCTATGCGGAAGTGTTAGATTAGTGTCGGCAGATGTCTCATGTTTCCTACCTTACAAAGAGGCAGCCAACTGCACTTTGTACTTTTTATTGGACCTGCAGTTTTACCTCATCAGTGACATTTTGTGTGACAACGCTGACATTTATCCTCTGTGATTTTTTTTTTTTTTTTTTTTTTTTTTTCGCGTTTTTCCTGATGCCAGTTGTGTAGATTTCTCTTATAGTGTGTGTGCGGCTCTTCAATATATGCATGTCAAACCTAAACATGCACAAGTCCCTTTTTTTTTTTTTAGAACTGAAAAGCATAGTCAACATGTTTCTCTTCATTACAACCAACAGATGAGTCTGTTATTTGGTGCAGGTCATATGGGGTGATGGGTACAGTCTGATTTTAAGGTGGGAAATGAAGGTAGCTATAAAACATTACCTCTAAGTCAAAACAATAAAAATTTTACTGTACGACCGCCTTCCCTGCATGAACACTTGTTATTAATTTCCCCCCACCAACAAGACCTGTGTAATATTGAGCACAGTGGTGGCATGGTGCCTTTTATTTGTTACTACCGAAAGGTACGGTCTTCCATTTGTATTTCCCAGAAGCCTTATAATGGGAAAATGAAATTACACTGAACGTACACTACTAAAGTAGATGGACTCATATTCCCTCTGGCTATGATTATTTCAACCCTATTTGATCTGAATTATAAGGAACAAAAGCCTAAATAACTCCTTCTGTATTAGTCTGGATTTCATGATGCATTTCCAGTGACTGAGTGCTCCCTTAGGGTGGCAGAATAAAATGCACATTAACTGATGCGATTTACGGCATATCAACATTGAATGGATGGGGATCAAAAGTACGAAAGCACAAATCCAAAGAAGGCACCTTGGGGCTCAGTTGGCTCTCCCAACACCAAGGACTGAAGGAGCCTGTAGACCAAATGTAGGCAAAGATGAGAGGAAAAACACCTGACTCCTCTGAGTGCAGAATACATGAGGTTCAATTGTCAGTAACACATTTAACTGTAGAAAGACCATTGTCTGGAAATTCAGAGCTTCTTCTGATTGTTCTAAACTCGTTGGTATTCATCGACAATTACTAACTTTACAATACAAACCAAGTTGTGAACTGATGTGGTACCTACCTGCATTCAACATCCAAGTTTAGGCAAACTGTTGTGACTGTGTTGCAAATTGATTGTAGAGATTGTTTTGTGTTGTTTAGGGTAGAGTGACTACAAGTAGGGTTGCAGTAGTAGCTGTGTGCAGTGTTAATAATAGTGTGATCATACTATAGACGTGACGTAATATTTGTTGTCTTACCACGACATTAAGGCATGTATCATCCTCTCAAGCTGACCTCGTTTGAAATAGACAAAAGATAAAAGTGCAATAACCTTTTGTTTATCATTGCTTCCTCAGTTAAAAAAAAAACAAATTTAATAAACCCTTTTTGTTAACACCAAAAGTCACTCATCTGTAGCAAATGAAGGATTTGAAGTGGTCCTCTTGTTTGTGTTCAGAGAGGTGGCATTTGAAAGTGGAGTGTTTGATATTACATTCTTAAAACTGTGATCAATGTCCAACTTTAAAAGCTGCCTGCTGAGAGAAAGGACTGTGTACAAGTTGACTGATAGATTTGAATAGGTGCATTTTTATTTTTTATTTTTGTTTACTTCTTATGGATGGACTTTGATGATATTGTAGTTTGGACTTCTGGTTTAATAGCCAGTAGTCATGTTCATTTGCATGTGTAGATGTGTATATGCATCCTCTTCCTCCTTGAATGAAATGTTTTCTCAAAAATATTTAGACCTGCTGTCAGTGGTGTTTGCGGATAAAAGGAAATATGAAATGCCTTATATTTGTTTTCAATGTTAAGCATTAAGGGTTCTTACGTGTCCTTCCCTTTTCAGCGTGTAGCCTAAAGCTTGTACAGTTAAGAAACTCATGAGATTTATATCTACTGTATAGCCTATGTGTTTTCAGAATTTGTTACTTGGAGGTCCTGTGATTGTGGTTTTAGAGAAACATTTCCCTTGAAAGTGCCGTTTGTTTTCACCAGCAGAAGATGTGTCTGGGGGGGGGGGTGTTTATTTACACAAAAGAAAAATGTTCGATACACTTTCCAGTGTTTACTGTTGAACAGAATGACACAAAGTATTTGTGCAGGTGAAATAAGGCAACAATCTTCTGATGGAGCACCTTATTGACTTGCTCCTTCTGTGAGCCCACAGTGGAAGTAGTCTAACACAAAGCTTGATTACTTTAAAGCAGAGCCATATCAGAGAATTTGCCCGTTAGGAGCCCCCTTGAATGTGCTATTAGAGATAGCCTACTGTAGGAAAGGATGTATACTGCATGTTCTGTGACATTTTAGTTGTGGTTGTCCCATTAATGTTTTTTATTTTTAGTCTGTTTCACTGTAGATGTTGCCACCTCATTGCAACCTCACAAGCTATTAACAATCTTCTCACAACTGGATTTAAAGCAGGCATTGATCTGCTGCTGAGGCAGCCTTAATTCATTCCAAATTTAAAAAGGAGAAAAATGATGGGTTGCCTGTTTTACTTTGAGTGGCTTATCTGGGGAAAGACAAAGGAGCCCTTGTCATGAGGGGAAGGACTCTGAATCAGGGCATGTGATGAGTTACAATCAAATACTTTCATAGTGCACCTTCACGAAAATTTTTAAAAGTTGGCTTGTCCGCCCAACATTCCAAAGTTGATTTCCCACATCCCTGTCCCGCTGATTGATGAAATTTTGCTTTGCTGGTGAATGAAGTGGGCATGTGTGTCAATGACAGGGTTCCCTATTTAGCCTAACGCTGATTACCTCATTTACAAATCTGCAAATATACTATTCTACTGTGTGTGTAAACGAGTCAATGCCATCACCAGCAGTGTGGTCTCTAGACCTGTGATGACGACAGGACCAATGAAGTAACTCTGTTGAAAATTAGGCAATTTAGAAATATGACCAGTCTGGACATACAGGTTTAAGACACGATTTAAATTTTTTGTAAGGCAGATTGGGCCTCTAGGAATTTCAGTTAGTAAATCACCACAGCTACTACACCAGTCTGCATCTGGAGCTATATTTACAATTTTGAGATTTTTGTGTGTGTCTGAATTTGATGGTCAAATCGACATTACACATTTTTTTCCAACAATAAAGGTGAAAAATGTAACGTTAACAGTTGTTACACACCGCTCCTTGGGCGCTGACTGGAATAGCAACTGTTGGCACTAGCGTGGTTCAGGAAGTCAAGCCGAAAACCTGGTGTCTCTCAATTAATTAAGAGAACGATCACGTTAGCATCACTTGCTGTTTTTCAGTAGCATTTCTCCTACCTCCTTGTTTTGCAGCCTTGAGTATTGTTTGTCTCTCCACCTGTTCTGACTATTAAAAAAAAGTCTATTCACAGTATGGGATTACAGATTTATCATAAGCAATGGTCGTTAAACATAAAACGTGTGCTTGGTTGTGCTGTATGTGTATATGTCTATTTGACGTTGAAAAAAATATTTATGAGAAGCATTTATATGACAAAATACCACTGGAATGTGAAGCCAGACAATGTTATGAAGCAGATTATGATGATAGTCTATCCCCTTTAACATTCAGTGGCAACTAGTCAAGAGGATTCATCTTTTTGAAAAATAAATAACCATTGCATTGGCTTCTTTTTTTTTCTGACACCATCTATTTCTTTGGTTTCCTCTTGTGCGTATACTTCCCTGTCTAGCCCTATAGTACACACTATTTCAACGTTTACAGCTTCATTCTGGGTCGTCATTGATTGCCCTGCAGTTGTAATGATACTACACAGGTTGTCAAAAGGAAGATAGTATGGTGGATTTGTAATTCTGTATGAGGGCGAGTTTGAGCCCCTCGAGCCGTATGCCTTCGAATCCATCTGTCCACTCAGAACCAAATTCTTCTCTGTAGGCGTCTGTCTCCACACTGCCCTGAAATTTTACATTCAGTTTGACTTCAATGGGTACAGGACAAGGTGAAAGGTTTGAGGTTTTCTGACCAGGTACCCCCACCCACCCATACCTAATCCAGGACAGGATCAGCCCCGCTCCCCCTTCATCCCCAACCACTGTCTCACCTAAACCTCAAGCCATTCATTTTTCTGTTTTGTTTCTTCAATTCAATGCAATCCTGAAAGCACTTTGCCTTGTTATTCCTTTGTGTGAACATGTGAATGATAATTTGTTACAAAAATGTTAAATATGTAAAAGATCATTCACTGTTTTGGAAAAACCTGCATCTGTCTTTCTGACGTTAAAAGAAAAAAAAAAAACAATTTAGTGACATTAAACCTGAATCTATTTTATAAAATGTTTGCTGCAGCCAATTGGTCTTGTCATTCAGTATTGTGGCTTAGGGTTGTTTGTGTTCAATAAAGTGCTATTGCTACATATTTCCTGAGTCTGGAGTTATTTGTTGACAATCAGTGTTTTAGGTCACAGCTCTCATATTCATGTTTTATCCCAAATTAGTTAAGTTGAATTCCCGGAATGGCTAGCTTTATGAAGCTGAATACAGTAGAAAATAAAATGCCTACATCCTCATCTAAAAAAGAAAAGTTTTAATAAAATCTTACATTTCAATGTAAAAATATCCAATATACTTCTAGTTTGACCTTGTTTATCTTGACAGATAAGAAACTGATGAAGCAAAAAAAAAAAAAAAACTGAAATGGATTTATCAAAAGAAAAGTGTTTGTTGCAGCACCTCATTTAGTAGTGCTACAGAACATGTTTCAGAGAATAACATGTTTTAATGAGCGGGTTCAGCAAGCATTTATCAACATACTTATCCAAAACACACGACATCTTTGAGTACACGACTGTACCTTAACAGACTCTACCTTTAATATTTCACTCCAGGCAAAATATGGAATCATTCTCAAATAGAGCTGAAAATAATTATGTTGTGGAATGAATGAGTACTTTTATACAACACCAAATGAGTGTGAAGCCCATTTAGCATTACAAAAACACAAATTGAATTACTGAGGCAACAGATAACAACAACACAAAGAATGAGTTAAGCAAGCAATGTATATATTGCTGTAACCAGTTGTACCTCAACAGTATTAAGATTACCACTGCCTGGGGCTAGATTTTTGTTTGAACGCACCACATGGTTAAGAGCGCTCATACAGTGTGTAGATGTTGGTTTCTGGCAGTGTTGGAGGCAGTGAGTGATGACTCATGGTTTCAATGTGCTCCTCCTACTGTTAAGCCATATTCTCACACACTTTGCATGCTAGCTGCTATTCATGTCCTTCCCTTTTACCGTCTGCCACATACAGAGCATTGCAACAATGCAAGGCTGAGAGAGAGTCATATGATTGCTGTGGCAGGCCAAATCTGATGTATTGGAATAAATTAAATTATTAAATTAATGCACAGTTTACATATTGAGAAATATCTAAATTAATTCCACATCTCATTTCACGTATCAGTAATTCTTAAGTGCAACATAAGATGTATCAGTTAACAATTAAATAATCTTATCTTTTATCTTCAATATAAATTTTCTGTCATGAACACAAGAAAGTGACATTTCACTGATTATTATTATCAGTTTTAGAGAATTTGTTAATTGTATGGTCTTTTAAATAGGAAACATGTTTTAGCACCTCTATGTGTAGAGTGATTGGTTTAACGGACGAATCAAAAACTCCTGTTGTACGTCATGACGCCTGCGTGTCGACGTAACAGAAGTGTAGGATGTAGCACAGGACGTGGCTAGCGAGCTGCTAGTTACAGTAGGACGTCTGAAAATACATAAACATCGTGATTAGGGTCTGTTTTACTACATTTTCAAGTAAGTATATCAGTCAGTTATAATGTTTTCCTCTAACGTGGCTGATTGTAAACAGCCATTTGTCGGTGCAGTTAGCCAGATAGGTATATCTGGTTCACGTTAGCTTGATGGCTAATATTCAGAGGAAACCAACGGTACCGTACGCGCTACCAGGTCTGTACAGTTAGCAGGCGTTAGCAACATTAAACCCATGACCAGAAAGCTATACTGACATATAAACTGAAGGATTTGGACACCACTTTGGCTCGCCATAAAGCCAAAAACATTGTGTTTGAGTGTAATGTTAACCGCGAAATAACATGATACGCGTATCTAACGTTAGCATGGTGGGTTAGCTTGCTTGCAGGGCATGCTAAGTGCGATGGGAGGAAAGGATCTGTAAATCGCCTCCAGACCGGTACGTACTGCTTTCACTAAAATTAGGTCAGACACCAGTCAGTTGGGATAACGGGATGCTCTCCTCAGAGCTCGGCTGGTGCAGTTTCACAGGTCGAGGATAACGTTAGAAAACCACACTACGTTACGTGTCAAGGACGTCGCTTTAGGACGATATGCATGGCTTAATAATACGAACAATTTTTTTTATCAGATAGCAATATTTACATTACAATACAATTACATTTGTTTTTTTTCACTTTTTATAAAGTCATCCTAGTCAACACTATAGTTTAGTGTCTGATTATGTCGTCTTCAAAATCACTTATCCCTCGGCTATTTAAATATGTCTGTGGATAAGTTGCATTGATACTGTATTTATCATGTGGGGCTATGTAACATAGGGTGTCTCAGCTTGATCTAACAATCAGCTACCGAATAGTCTTTTAAAAAACTAAAAACCTAAGAACATCAAGTGTGAAAATGTCATATTTTTTTGCAGGGAGTGTCTGTGTCTCTTTCGCCAGACAGATTATTTTTGCCAGATGTGACATATCAGCAAGACATCAAGAGCTGAATGGAAGCATTTGAGGCCTCTTGTGAGTGTGGTAGGCTCAAATTATTTGTATTCACATGTGAAATATCTACAGTCATATATTAATGCAGTAAAGTTGTCTGAAAACCTAATTTGCTTGGTTGTGTGTTGCTCAGGAGGTTGTGGGTCCCAGTAATGTATCATGGGGTACGACGTTATGAGGTTCCAAGGGGAGGTGGATGAAGACCTGCTGTGCCCTATATGTAGTGGAGTGCTCGAAGAACCAGTGCAGGCAAGTTCATGTCTGAAAGATTACCCGCTCTTTTTGTATCTGCATTTTTCAAATGTTTCATGTTTTGGACTCATTTTCATTTCAGGCTCCACACTGTGAGCATGCCTTCTGCAATGCCTGTATTACACAGTGGTTTGCCCAGCAACAGATCTGTCCAGTTGATCGCACGGTAGTAACGCTAGCTCACCTTCGGCCTGTGCCCCGCATCATGCGCAACATGCTGTCCAAACTTCAGATTTGCTGCGACAATGCAGGTTTTGGCTGTACAGCCACACTACGGCTGGACCAGCTACAGTCACACCTCAAGGACTGTGAGCACAACCCCAAAAGGCCTGTCAACTGTGAAGAGGGATGTGGGTGAGTGGCATCCATTTGACAGAAAATTTACACGGCAGTCTGAGCTTCACAATTATCAAGTGACAGGTGTAGCAAACACAACAATAAATATAATAATCACAATTAATTTTTGGTTTTGCAAAAATGAATGAGCTGTTCTCTCTATGGTAGGGTATTAAATACCCTATTTTCTATTCTGTTATTCTACCTCACCCACACTTGCAGGCTTGAGATGCCCAAAGATGAGGTACCCAACCATAACTGCATCAAACACTTGCGCAGCGTCGTCCAGCAGCAACAGACAAAGATTTCAGAGCTGGAGAAAAATGTGGCAGAGCATAAACACCAGTTGGGTGAACAAGTAAGAACATTTGCCTGCTTGTTGATATATTAGCCTAAAATACTTTGAGCCACCTCAAAAATATTTACAAATGTTGGTGGAACTGGTTTAGAAATGGTCAAGAGCATTTCTTTTCCAGAACAACCACTTTATATTGACATAGTATTTTATTAAGTTGTTATTATAATTTACTCAAATTCAGCCTCTAAAATTCTTTTTGGGATCTGGGTTCTAAAGTGCTCAAAACATTTGGCTACAGATTATAATTATTGTTTTGTGGAATGTTTGTGGTCCAGGATGGTTTGGATGCATGTCTCTGTATTGATTGTTAGATTTGTGTATGTCCTGTTTCTGTTTGGCATTGTGTACTTTATTGATTTAGTGATGAACATATTTTTAAGAGTGGTATTGATAAAACGTAGTTACAGTTAAACTTAAGTTCACTCCATTGGGTATTTTTATTTTTTATATTTGTAGCACCTTAGTTGAACACAATCAAGTGTTTGAAATCTAATGTGTGTGGTCGTTTGGACATGAAACAGTTATATAAAGAAGGAGAAGAAGATGATTTAGAATTATCACTTAAACCTGTAAGACGCTGCTGTTACAATATATATTATTAATAGTTTGATCAGAATATGACTAAGCTTAAATAATTGAGGATCAGTAATGGTCAAAAATCCTAGATTTTGTGAAATCTGTCACTGAGGAGGACTCATTTAATTTCCAGAAACGGGACATTCAGCTGCTAAAAGCCTACATGAGAGCGATCCGCAGTGCTAACCCTAACCTGCAAAACCTTGAGGAGAGCATCGAGTACAATGAGATCTTGGAGTAAGTGAAGTGTCACCCTCCTGCTTGGTATTCTAATATCTACTTTGTCAGGGAGCTGCTGCTCAGTCCCTAATTTTCTTGTGTGTTTCACTGTATCTTTTCTCAGGTGGGTGAACTCAATGCAGCCTGCCAGAGTGACACGCTGGGGTGGTATGATCTCCACTCCTGACGCTGTACTACAGGCGGTCATTAAACGCTCCCTCATCGACAGCGGCTGTCCGCTCTCAATTGTGAACGACCTGATCGAGAACGCCCACGAGCGTAACTGGCCGCAGGGACTGGCCACGCTTGAGACACGGCAGATGAACAGGCGCTACTATGAGAACTACGTTGCCAAGCGTATCCCTGGCAAGCAGGCAGTGGTGGTGATGGCCTGTGAGAATCAGCATATGGGGGAGGATATGATTCTGGAGCCCGGCCTGGTCATGATCTTTGCGCACGGAGTGGAGGAGATCTTATAACTGTACAGCTAGAGGAGCTGATCCAGAGACAAGTGGGGATGTTTTGCTTGGGGGTTTGCTGTAATGAGTAGGTTTTTTCTCACTAGGGTGAGTAAATCTGGCTTATTTAAAATAAAACCTTAAAATAGGCTCACTCCTAAGCTTGATACCTATGCCTTAAAATAAGGACACATATAATAATGAACCTGTCAAATAAAAACTTAATCTGACTGATATCTGAGATAAAAGGTGAGATGTGATGTTTACAAGGTTTATATTTGGTGCATTATATGATCTGATTGTTCTGCTCCATGTCCTAATAGTAATAAGCTTGAACCCCCGTTTAATGTCCTCGGTTGTATAAATGCTTGTAAATACAAATACTATATTGAATTATAAATGTCATTCTCTTATTCTTCTCACTGTAATTATATTGTGATTTTTGTTTATTTCAGTTCTGTTTTGTCAGCCTGTGTTATTGTCTGCAGGGACGAAGATTTTTCGCGTGCTTGCTTTAGTATTTAGTTTCCTGTGAATATTTCATAAGACATTGTGCTTCTCAGTTTAGATTGTCTAAACCTTCTGTGCCATTTATTTTATTTATTGTGTTGCCTTTACACAAACATGCTTGAAGATGTTACTGTTTGATGTATGGAAATCTGCCTTTTTCGGTGCATTTGAAGTTCATTGCAGGAAGAAAATTGATTTTTTGATCTTTGTTGCCTGAGTTGTATGTATCTAGTCTGAATGTTGGCTCCTGGTGATGTGTTAAATTTGAAGTTTAACATTTGGGATTCAACTATGTATGAGTTTTATTTGACAAATCATAATGGTTCACTTGATATTCTTCTAAAATCAATGTCTTTTCTGATGATTGAAATATAGACATTGATTTTCCCATTCTTCACAGTTAGCAAACATCTCTTCACTGACATGTCACGCAAAACCATAGCTTTGAGATTGTAAAAATATTTGTAACGCCACTCATGGTTTTTGAGAGGCAAAAAGCTTCACCATTAGTCACTTATTGCTGTAGTAAAACAAACAAGACTTCAGCTGTCCCGTATAAAAGCCCACATAAGTGCAGTAAACAGATAAGTTTGGATTGTGCCCTTTATTATTTTCCCTGTTAATGTTTTTATTTGTTTTGTGTCTGACAAGAAAGTAATAAAAAATTTACAACTTCATCCCAAAATAATGTATTTTCTCATTGGGATAGCAAGATTTTATAGCATCTTAATTAGAAAAAAAATGCAGTTCCTTATTTTACCACACTATGTCATCAGAGACCCGCGGAGGTGTACATTATTTAACGTCACATTGGCTAAAGACATTATGTAAAAACATCAGTGTAGAGGAAATTATTGGTGCTTTTAGGCAGTGAGGAGATGTGGGATGTGAATTGCTGTTTGTTCAGGTTAAGAAAATGAACAGGAAAGTTTAACCATAAAACTCAAAGGGAGTGAGGTCTGACTGCTGTGACCTGACTCACTTGCCTTTTCTCTGTCTAACTCAGACACCCACATGTTTTCCATGTCTGTTATCCTCTCTTGCCAACCTTGTCCTCATTGTGGAGTCTAATCCCTCACCATTGTGGTCAGAGGAATGTGAAATCATGTGCTTTACCAAATACTGTGGCTTTGTTATTGTCTACACAATGTTGTGTGATGTGGTTGGTTTCTATAAGGCCTAAAGCAGTCCCCATACTAAACAATATGTTACATACACATTTATATAAAGCTCAAATACTTAAAAGAGAGAAAGAGCCTGTGTGCAGTGGTGGTGGAAGTATTCAGATCTGTAGATCTGTTGCTTACAAAAAGTATCATAAAATGTACAGCACAAATACTTGAGGCTTGTATGCAGTGGTGGAGGACATACACACACACACACACATATATATATAGAAAAATGTGTGTGTGTGTGTGTGTGTGTGTATATATGTGTATATATATATATATATGTTGATGCTTTAATGTGTAATTACCATTTTACTCTTGTCAAGGTGGAACTTATTTTAAAACTCCTTTGTTACATTCCTCCACTCGCTGTTAGTGCTGCAAGATAAGATATTTAAAATACTTCTGATTGGCTGACAAACAGTTCCACAGATTAATCACCTTCTAAATCAATGAGCAATATGCCTCACAACTTCAATCATAATAATATTTTACCGGTTTACATAGTTAACTGGGCAACCACTCCTTCATATATTAGGCTATCAATGTATATTTTATGTGTCTGTTATTATGGAAGCTGTAAACTGAAAAATATGTCTACGCCAAGTACAGATATGGAAAAAGTGTCCTCTGACAAGTCTGACCAACTGGTCCTACAACTATTGCTAAACTTCAAGAACATTTTGTCTTATTGACAAAATGTTATTATTGTTTAATTTTGGCTCAAACGAGTTAGATTAATAATAATCTAATTTGTAAGGTTCTGTGTGGTGGTGGTGTAATTTAATTGTTTATTTTTCAATAGGCCTATATTTTACTATAACATTCATATTTTATTAAGTTGTGGCATGTTATTATATTATAATAGCCTATAGCCTTGTTTAGCCTATAGAACATAGATAATACAAGAAAGAAAGTTATTTTTTTACTCATATAGCATACATTTCAGTTAAGTTACTACTTTAACCAAATACACTTTAAGACTCATTATAAATAGCCTAATGTTAATGTTTGTCAGTCAAAGGAATATTGCTCAGAAAAATGCCACCTATAGTAACGTACTGCACTGATGTCTTTTAAGAGAGCCGAATGATAATTGCACTGTTGCAGGTTACAGCTGCAGAATTTAAATGAGCAATACTTTACAACTTTGCAGATGGATCTGGTGTGGTGTACCGGGTGTGTATTGGTTAGCAGAAACGGCGCAGAGCAGCAAGGCGGTGCTTGTGTCAGGAGAGATCCGCTCACCCTCTGCTCTGCATTAGTTCGCTGCTTCCACTCCGCTAACTCGCAACCTCCGTTGAAAGTTAACAGCCACTTTGCTTCACAGCTCAACGCAGGATTTCTCACCGCTGCTGAGCTGCACCACGAAGATTTCAATAAAGACTAACAGCGGAGTGGACAGTAAAGGTAAATGACTCACAGTTAGAGGTCCGGACTGCGGTCTGATTGAAGTTTCAGTGCAGCTCCAAACGCCTTTTAGCTGCAAATAAACGACAGTCAAATACCAGGCGATCATTTTAGCTTTGTTGTTTTTGCGCTTATGAATGTCATGTGAAATCCCAGGGAGGTGCATCTGGTAATTGACGAACTACAGGTCTGTGCATGTCATATTTTTAGAGAGAGCTTAACAGATAGTCGTCTGTTCGTAACCGAACAACAGCAGGGCAGTGGCAGGGTATTGTAATACACAGCCCCGCTGCTTTCCTTTCTAATCTCATAAAAATGCAGAATTTTACTTCCCTTTGCAGTGTGTCATAATTGTTCATGTCAGTCTGCTTAAATTAACTGCGAGGGTGGGCTTCTCGCAGTCTATTTACAGAACTGAGCAATTCATCTTTCAGAGTGGAGACTGGTGAGGATTTAGTGGTGTTTGCAGTATTTAGGGTGTCATGACTCAACCTCCTCTATATGTTTTAATTAAACTTGACAACAAACTCAACAACTTGATATGTCACTAGTACACTGAGCAAACAGGTTTACAGTGTTTTTGTTTATGTTGCTTCTTGTCTTACCTGAGTGACCCCCATCTGTTTTTTGCAGGATATGGTGCTATACCAGCAAGGAGAGTGAAACCTCAAATAGACCTAAAACACCACAGAGGGGGTTCTCTGTGTTTTTGTTAGTTCTAGGATAGCAAAAGCCCCCCGTAAGTGAAGTAGATGATGGTGGGCATTGGTGGGCTCTGTCACTGCTGTGTCGTCATTGTTTATTCAAAGCTCATACAGTCATTTGACTGCAAATGAAGAATGTGACTTTCAGCTCCCGTGCTAACTGGTAAAACAAAACATCCAAGAAAGGATACTTTGCCAGGTCTGTGTTTCTTTGCCTGACCTCAGTTTCTAGGTGACACTTTCCTGGTCGAGCTGTGTGTTCATTACGAGCAGGTATTCAACTGTTTCTAGCTGCAAGAGAGTTTTCAGGCACAGACAATCAATACTGTTGCCAGGTCAATTGTGCCATTGTTGACGTTTACATCAGAGGCTAGAGGCTTTAAATGAACTAGAATTGCTCCCACTTTCTGATCTGTGGTTTAGTTTATAAATGTTAGCTGTTTCTATATGACGTATAGCTATAACTTAGAGAGAGAGAAATGGCCTGAAGGCCTTTTGTTTACAGACTGTTTCACTTCTCTAAAAACAGTAGTTGTTTCATTTAGACTTCACTTCCTTCATGATACCAGTGCCCCAAGTTTGCCTGAATCCTGTAATAATTACTATAATTTTAACCCCAGTACTTTATTATCATATCATAGATGTGATTTAGTCTCAAATGCTATAACTTACAACATCTCTTATTCTTTCCCAGTTAGGCTGATCCGTTCACATTTAGAAAAAATAAATCACACGGTATCAGATATAGTTTAGTTTGTTCTGAAGTCCTTGGATGCATTAATTACTGACATGATAGTGGAGAATACTACATGCTTGCATTTCAGATGGAATCATTTGAAAATGTGACATTTAATGTTTCATTTTCAGCTGTGGACGAACCAGGGAGACTCCCTGATACGTGCCAACACTTACACCATAAAAGCAATGTGGTTGTTGTAAGACAGCATGCACAAGTGTGGGCAGGTCTGAGGTATTTCTTTCCTGATGGCAGCAGGGTTTTCTACAAGGCAGCCTCCACAAAAGAAGCTATTATATAAGTCACATTCGTGTCTGAACTCAGAGTGATGGGCAGTCCTCACTTTGAAGCTAGAGAATGAGCAAATCCCGCCTACATTTTCCAAGAAATCTGTGATTCATGCTGTGGTGAATGTCTTGTGGGGGTTTTTCTTTAGTGTTTTTGGCTGATTTATAATCCATGTTTACTGTGTTCAAGTTCTCTAGTGTTTCTGCTGTGGTTTGCATACCACTCAATTCTTCAAACAATGTTGTAGACAACAGGGAAGCCCCTTTTTAATAGAGCATGCTCAGCCGTGATCATGCCATTAATTTTGACCCTTGTTTTTGCATAATTTCAGTTATATTAAATTGATAAATGTTATGTCAGCCAGACCTTAGCATGCGTAACATAAATACATATTTTAAAATCAGCTAAATCTAAGTCTTTGTGCTTTCAGTAGAGTCAATAACACATGCCAGTACATAGTACAGCGAAATGTACTATACTCAACTAAAGTGAAGATGTAAAACAACCAGGGGGAGTAGTAGTTATGAGCTGTAGCTCTAGGAATACAAATATGTGAAAAAGGGAAGCTAATTAAGGCAAATATTACTGCTTGTTTGTAACCCTGGTTTGTAGTCCTGGAATCTTTGGTTAACCAACTCAAGACGTTTCTTTCAAGTCACTCTGTATGAAGTCTGGCAGCTTACAGCTAATCATAGCACTATTTCAGTTATTACATTATTTACAGATAATATGGTATCCACTTTAGACAATAAGAAACATTGTGCTGCCCATTTAATAGATCTTTTAAAAGCATTTGATATAGTTGACTATCCTTTGCTCATACAAAATTTATGAAATATTGCCGTTGATAAAGCTTGTGATTCGTTCCAGAATTATTTGTTTGAGAGACTTCAGTGTGTGAAGTTATGGAGTGGCCAATCTGAGTACTTGTAAGTAACAAAAGGCTCAATTTTAGACCCTGTCCTATTCACCATTTATATGAATGATATTGTCTCTTCACTGACTGGCTGTAAAGTCCGTCTTTATGTTGCGGACACTGTATTGTTGATTCTGTACAACTAGCAATTGAGAACTGTACAAGATGCTCTTATTAATCTTGAACTGGTACTTAGCGCAAATAAAACAAAATTTATGCTGCTTACCAGAGATATTGATTATAATAGTATGCATAAATCCACTGTGAATGTAAACAACATTGAGAGAGTTACTGAATATAAATATCTTGACATCTTGATGAGAAACTGCGTCAAAAAATGGGCTTCTTTACAGAAACAGAACCAGCTTCCCTATGATCAGTAGAAAGAGGATTGTTGAGGTAGTTGGATTTTGCTAAGTAACTAAGAGAAATGCTGCTCCTTCCACTCTTGGACCCATGGACACGGTCTATCATTCTGCCCTCAGATCAGATATCGCCAGCGATAGCTATGTTATTCAGCATTGTATCCTAGATGATACATTGGGTTGGTCTTTTCTGGCATAGAGGTGTAATAAACATTGGTATTTGTTTATCTTATCTTATTTAAAGTCCTTGTGGGAAAGCTGTCACCTTACATCTCAGTGATGCTGGATAGGAACTTTGGACCCTATCTAACTTGTTTAAATGACTGGCTTACGCTCTTTTAGTTTAAAGGTGATATCTTCGGGCTTGTCCTGTCTATGACCCCTTGAGCAAACAGTCCATTTTTAGGAAAGGCGTATTCCCCGTTCATGCAATGAGTCACAGTAGCATCTGCATGTAGAATGCAGAGAGTGTGGCCTCTGGTGAAGGCCAAACTATGCTCATGGTGTGGGAGGAAGTGGAGCTGCAGGGGGAAGACTCACAGCTACTGACTGGGCTCCCCCTTTCCTGAGCTGACTGCCTCCCTCCTACCTACTAGTCACCCATGGCAGAGCACTGACAGTGAGCAGCTGATGAAGGGAAACACTTTCCATAGCAACCAAGCATGTCAGTCCTCCCTCTTCTGTTAACCTGGTGCAATATGCTCACACACTTCAATTGTTGTAGTTTCAAGAGGAAAGCAAATACTCAACATTAGATGAGACTTCTTTCTCTGTACTAGGAACCTACGCAGTGTTTTCCAACCACAGAATGACGGAGTCAATGGCTTGCACCCTGCAAGTGTTTCAAAACAGCAGATTTCCTTGACGCTAGGCGTGGGCGTCATGACAGCTTGCACAAACATTAGCCTACATGGAAAAAGGTCATCCCCAAGTGTACCTTGAAATGATTCATGTAAAGAGAGTGCTTTACGGTTGTTGACAGTTTTACAACGAGACATTAAGGGTTCATAATTAAACGCATGGCACGTGTGAGGGAAAATGGCAACTAAACTGCCCGCTGTCTCCAATTATTTCACTGTATAAATGTTTACAAAGCATTTGCTTTGGTGTTTTTCAGTTGAGTGGTCAGAAGTAAAGGCGAGTGTCAGGCTCGTAACAGAGGTTTATGGGGGAGTAGATGTTGCTTTCATAAGCTGTTACTACTTGAAGAACCACTTTAACATTTAAATTGTTCTTTACAGCTATTTGAAGAAGCACTAGTGGCTCCGCATAGCAGAGGCTGTGGCAGAACATGTGCTGCACCATTTATTCTGTACTGAGTACATGGAGCGACATTTTGTTCAAAAAGAATTATAATTCAGACTGTCAGTAGAGCGAACCAAAATAAATCACACCAAATGATGGCTATATGATGTATTTAAATCTTTCTCATGTCTACACAACAGATTCTCTACCACATAAATGTTTCTATAAAGCAACATAAACATTTCCCTCGTAAAGAATCTACCATTTAACTTTAGCCCAGCAATGTAACCTTATTGAGAGCCAGCCCAGAAGTCACATGGTCTGTAATAAGTCTTGACAAGCCTCAGACATTCCTTAAACCTCCTGAAATATTTAAACTGGCTCATTTAGGTGGTGCCATTGTTTGTTTTAAAGTCTATTCCATGTACAGTATGAGAGTGGAGGCAACTGGCTCGGTATGTATTATACTATTCATGTTTTCTCCTCTAAGTGTAAGGAATGCCTCTTCCTGTGCTCAGTTTTCTGACTGCTCCTGATTCCCACTCTGTATCATGCATGCAAATCATTATCTAATCAGGAAGTGAGGAATCAGATTACTGAGATAGGCTTGAGATTGCGTTAAACCAGACAATAATGATGATGATACTCAGCTGGTAAGGAGACAAAATAGACATGATGCTGTTCGTGACATCATGCTCTACTGAAAAGCATAAAAACAGGAAAGGAAAACCAACAGTCTAAAATAAGCTGTGTGCTTTATGTGCGATCAAACATCAGAAGACTATTTTGAGTTTACTCATAAGACAGTCAGGAGAATATTTTTAGAGTAGGTGATCAGTAGCGGATGGCTTTTCATGATTCCTTCATGTGTTACTTTGCTGTCGATACAGACTTGGCTCACCTGGTTGGCTGCATAAACAGAACTGCTAGGCAAAGCTGCTGACCTTTTGAGAGAATTAAGTGGGGACAGCGTGGACCTTTCAGAGTCTAAAGACAGCAAATGGATCTAAATCACACGTAAAGAGTGGGTGTTATTTCAGATAATGTCAACTACTCTGATTTTCTGTTCAGTGCGTACAGCTGTCAGTGATACCTGGACTGGTTGCACTTTAATGTGTGATAGCACCTGTGGACAACAATGTGAACACCACATTTACAGTGAGACCCTGTTCGTCAGCCTGATTGTCTCAATATCAGACATGATATAATTTTTCAGTAGCCTATGTGTGTTTATTTAACTCTTCAAAACTGTTACACCAGGTTCAGTATATTTATCTTATTCTATTTAAAACAATTTCCCCATGTAATACCTTTCATAGCAACCCCATTGTTATGTGGGGAAATACCGGAATTACTAATGGATACCTAGTTTTAAGCCAACAAGCTGCTCTTAAAGGACCATTACTGTGCTTTATTTAGTTTGTTTTAGCTCCTTTAGTACACACCATTACTACCGACCATTTTCCAAAGCATGCTGTAAAATGCATCATCCTGAAGCTGACTTCCTACTTTGCGTTCCAGCCTTCCGTTGCCATTAGTTTCTGTTCAGTATTTAAATTAATTAGCAGACTATTAAAACTTTCTTGACTTGTGCACTCTCAACAGCACTGTCAAAAGATTGTATATATTGTTTTCAAAGGTCCATTATCTGTGCATGGTACTGCAGGTGAAGTTTAGATGGATAGTCTCCACTGCATTACCTCCTAATGGTAATGTAAATTAGACAAACCCTAATGCAGTTTGCTGTGATAGATTAGACAACTCAGACACATTTCAAGATGAATGCTTTCAAAAAATATTGAACTCTACAACATGGATTGCAAGGTATTCTGTTATTTGCAACTATTAACATGTGATGGTTACAGGATAATGGTGAATAGTAAAATATAGTGTAAAAGGCAGAGGTGTAACTAGTAGAGAAGAGTCATTAAATCAGTAAACCGGTCAGTTACACAAGAATATTACATGGCCTTGCTCTTAAATGCTCTTTTTAGCAAGAAAGGAATGCATCAATGCTTATTGTGACAGACCTGCCGGGAAAGATCTCTTGGCTAATGCTTTTCATATTTATTATCAACTGCATTAGGCATTCTATAAATTCTGTATTGATCCATCCCTATATTTCTTATAGCAACATTTTAATGACATGCATCTGCAACATCAATGTTTAACAGGATGTCAGCTTTCTCCCTTCCATTAACTAAGTTCTCCTCTTTCTTCAATGATTAATGGACTTCACATTTGTGAGTTTATTTTCCCATCATTCAGGAATCCCCTTCCATGTTGCTTTAACAGCATGTTTGCTTCTGATTCACCAAATGTTCATCTAGACTTCATGCTTTCAACTTCAGAACGACATGCTAGGCTAATTTTCATTGCGATTAAAACCTTGTTTTCTGTGTCAGATTCAAATTTCATACTCACTTTCAGCCATGTTTGACATTTAAGTCTCTTCCTTTTGCTTGCCGGGGATGCCCCTTGGTTTTTTTGACCTCTCCACAAGATTTTGTGTATGTTTGCATTTCAAACCTTCGTTGTGCTCGTTTGTGCTAAACTTAATCTAACATTGCCAATATATATATATATATATATATATATATATATATATATATATATATATATATATATGGAATTTTAAAAATCAAATATGGGCCAGTGAGTATATGGAAAGAGATATTGGGTGCAGAGAATCCCTAGAGTTGAAGTACCATGGGTACCTTTAGCCTGACATAATTTCTACCAGACTTTTGGCCCAGTTTGAGTGGCTAGTCACATTTTTCTGAGAGATATAGAATAAATGCAGTATATAGACATGAGTACACAAAACAAAACTGCACTTCAGAGCATCATACAATAACTTAACTTGTTTCTGCTTCAGTACAACTTTGGATGTTGAGTGTAAATCTCCCTGTCTACAATCATGGATTTTTTACAGTACGAGATGCTATCTTTTGCTTGCAGTCATGCTTTTATGTTTACAAAGAGGCAGGCTACTGTGCACCCACCTTCTCTATTCTCTCCGTCTATATCTCACTGTTTCTCTCGCTTGTGCACAGGCAGGCAGTTAGTGCAGAAGCAGGCACCATGTCCACCCCCACAAACCCAGAGGTGAAGGAACTGAGCCCTGTTGACTTTATCCAGCTACAGCAGTACATTGAATGTGAGTACAGACAAACAGGCAGGCAGCTTTCTCGGCGCTTAACACCCCCCTCCACTTCCACTTCCACCCACACACACACTCATTTACACTCACTTGCTCATGGTTTCTCATGTCTAGGAGGTAGAAGTTGGCCACATTCTGTTTTTTATCAAATAAAGCATGCACATCTTTTGTCTTTTTTCCAGATAAATTGTGTTATCGGATGTGTACATGATATTTCAGAGATGTTGATTGATAATAGTTACATTCAATAGAGTTATATATGAAAAATCACTGTTTGAGAGCTACCCTCCTCGCACAGATGTACATGTGTATCCCTGTGTGACCTGTGTGTCTTTGCTTCCAGACTGCAGCTTGAAGGTGAAAGATGTGCTGAGGGAATTTGATGCAGATGGCAGACTGGCCCGGCACAGGCATGGAGAGGTAAGGGGACAGAGTGTCCTGCTGTTCACCATTAGGCACACTTCACTCCAAAACTCACAGTGATGTCAGCTTCAAGACTTTATTGAACTGAATAATAGCTCTCAGAGGAGCAGTTTTGTAAGAAATGATTGATGTATAGTGGGCAGTTATTAATTCTCCTATTCTCCTATGCTGATTAATTAGATTCAAACCTATCGATCATGTTGACTAAGCTGTCCGTGAGAAATATCTTCAGGGCATTCGAGCGAGTTTGCAAATGTAAATTACCTCCTTGGTTTTGGCCACGCAGCAAGGTCTTGCTCAATAGTGTGCTGGCTGCCCTCATGCAGTGTAAGCTGAAATGTGTTGGAAAAAAAGATATTTCCAATACTGTACATCAGTGGCTGACTGCCAACTAATTTGTGCAGGAAGCAAATGCAGTCATTTCTGATGGATAATTTGGCTACATACAATTTAATTAGAAGGAAATGTTGTTTTTATTGGGATAAAACAAAAATACTGCTATAAAGTATTAGGTAATAATTTTTAAAATACACAGAACAGAGTTATTTGTAAATGTTGGAGTGTGCAGAATAATGATGCAGTTTCCACTGCCTCATTCTCGTTTGCCTTTATCCTTTTCTTTTCTTTGTGTGATCTGGCTGCCTTGCGGTGACATTATTTATTACTGGGGCAGCTCTGCAGGGTATCAACCAGGGAAATGGAATACTGTCAACAAGAAATGGGTTTGTGGTTCACCATTATCGAGGGACTAATGCTTGTTAGCCCAGCAGCATATTATCATGTGAAAAAGACAGATACTAGGCCAGACAGATGGGATGAAATCTTGAATCAGGAGCTTAGTTTTAGTTTGATGTCATTGTCACATAAAAACCCTGTAACTATAGGTCATATCTTTACCTAAAAATTATGGATTAAATGTTTCTGAGAAACATCTTGGGCTTTTGAAAACCTTTCATCCCACACTGGATGCACTTACATGAAAGCTTTTACAGTGGCAACGATGCTAAAGTCTTCTTCCCTTATTTTCAGTAGAGATGAATTTGAATAATGCAGAAGTTAAGATCTACCACATACACACAGACAGTTAAAATGGCTCTCCCATTGATTTTTTTGCCAGTGTATCAATGAAGAAGGCTTTCGTCTGTTCCTGAAGACTTATTTAGGAGTGGAGGACTTCCCTGTGGATCTCTGCCAGCGACTCTTCCGCTCCTTCCAAAACTCTGAACCCACCCAGGAAGACAGTGCCAGTGAGAATATACACCATGTATTGACACAACTCACTGTCTCCACTCTACTTTGCAGCATTCCCTTATTAATTTACAACATGGCCTATTTGGCATGCATTCATTTATCACCACATGCCTGTTTGGTACTGTATTGTGTAGATATGGTAACCGCAGTATATACAGCCATCTCTCTTTCTCTCTTCCCCATCTTTCCTGTAGAGGAGGTCTTTCTGAAGGATGTTTCATGTTACTTCTCTCTGCTTGAGGATGGCCAGCCCAGGGACAAGCTGGAGTGTGAGTCCTTTGTTTCTTTTTTGCCCAAATTAAATTGAGTGATGACTTGGTTCAGCACTTCCACTTTCTTTTCCCCTTTCTCTTTAGTTGCTTTCAAGCTCTATGACAGAGATGGCAACGGAGTCCTCGACAGCTCTGTAAGTTGTTAAGAAAATCTTTTAGGTTTGAGACTAAATTAAATATTCTGGCTTAGTTGTGGGTCCTACAGATTTTAATCAAGGTTGAATACCATCTTTATGACACAGTACTTTAAATTTATTGAATGTACTGTGTCATACCAAACACTCTACTAAAACATTACTTTTTAAACAGGAAGTGGATAGGATTATCGCTCAGATGATGCATGCTGCAGAATACCTCGGATGGGATGTGTCAGAACTGAGGCCGGTAAGTCCCAGAATGCCCCGCAAACACATGAAAGCCTGTATATACTATACTTTCAGCCGTGACATTATAGTGAATGAACGTATAGATAGACACATTTGTTTGCACAAGATCTTTTACATCATTACGTACAGTATATGGCAGTACTTGTTACTCATTTGCTAGGGTTGGTAAAATGATAAGCTTCTCTGCACCTGTTGAATCAACAAGTTCCCATGTATATGTGTATGTGTTTCAGAAAACATATGGCCTTTTTTAAGAAATAAAAATGTGTGTGCTGATAGCATAATAACAATCAAATCTCATTCCATCAGGTGCTGAAGGATATGATGACAGCAATTGATGCTGACAGCAGCGGCACAGTGTCTCTGGAGGAGTGGGTGGAGGGAGGCATGAACAACATTCCCTTGCTGGTCTTGTTGGGTCTGAAGGTACTTTAAAAGCAGCATGTTTCTCTTTTCATTAACTGTTGGCCACCAAAAGCCTACCTCATATGTATTTCATTTTTACAGCAGTTGTGCAAAGTGGTAAAACCTGCTTTTAGTGGTCTTGTGAAACCCTTGCCTTGCTAGCCCCTCCTCTGTCCTTCGCCTCATCTCCATCTATAAGGGCCTTTTTTGCCGACTCAGTGTTACAGGGTGTGGTAATGTGATCTCCTCCCATGCAAGCTCTGCACAATCACAGTGCTTTAGTGTTTTCCATTTACTCTGCACAATCTGGGGCACATAAACAAAGGGCTTGCATAAAATAGCAATCTTAAGGCTGATGCACTATACTTGACTGAAGAAATTAATAATTAAATTTTTGGGTGTATACATAAAAAATAGTTTGTCTTAAATCAAGGACAGATCAGCTTTGTGTTATGGGTGTTGTTTAATGTGTTTCCAGGGTTATAAAAGCCACTTACTGTTAGACTTGCATGTCTGCCCGATCACTGTGGCCGTATAAAACCATGAGATGGTCTCTGTCATTGGGTTTAGCCTCTACAACAATGCCAGGGACTTCCCCTCAGGCTATTTCTGGCCACCAATGGACATTTGAAGCCTGTGGTGCATGAATTCAGCCCCCTCACAGTTGCTCTGTGCTGCTTCGCGGGCTGTCCACAATGCCTCATGCAGCAAGTGATAGGCTGATGCATCATGTCGAATAAAAGCACTTCAGAGTGTAATCTGGATAAGAGCGATGGCCGTCTGTAACGGATTGAAAGCAACCTTATAATCTTGTATTGAGAATTTGAGATTATAGTCAGTGTTGACTTGAATATCCATGGTGCTACACTGTATGTCATGGCATGTAGAGCCACTACATAATCAGCAATCTCACAAAGGCAAGGTTAGTCATGAGTGGGTGTGAAAAACAACTGTGAAATGCATCCCTCGCCCACAGTGTGTTTATGAAAGAGTTTGTGTAGTTTGATCCGAAATTTAACAAAGGAAACAAAGAATATAAGCTTTCTTTGTTACAAACATTTTCTGTTCAAAATGCGAATAAGTTTGCACAGTAACAAGGATCATAAACCATGATGTTTTTCTCTTTTTCGTTGCATTGCCATCTTCTATGATTGCTCCTTCAACAACCAGATGACCCAGAAGGACGGGCAGCATCTTTGGAGGATGAAACATTTCAACAAGCCTGTTTATTGCAACGTGTGCCAGAGCATGCTGCTGGGTCTGCGGAAGCAGGGACTGTGCTGCACCTGTGAGTACCTGAACTCACCAGAAGAGGGCTGTAGTGATATTCATCACTGAAACTGAATTGCAGGATCCTTTTTAGATGACAGACTAATTTATATTAATGTAAACATCATATGACAGCTGGGTTATGTGTCCTGTTGTGCAGGCTGCAAATACACAGTCCACGGGCGCTGTGCCAACAGGAACCCGGCCCCCTGCACCAGGACGTATGTGAAGTCAAAGAAAGAAACAGGGGTATGCCACCGTCTCCATGACAACATTTGCAGTGACACTCACAGTCTAAATTAGACATTATCCTGTCTGAATGCTTTTCAGGTTCCAGCACATGACTGGGTGAATGGGAACTGTGACTCTAGGAAGTGTGATAAATGCCAGAAGAAGATCAAGAGCTACCAAGGCTTAACGGGAAAACACTGTGTGTGGTGCCACACAATGGTGAGGAGGCATTTTAGTGTGTGACTAATTTTTAGGGATATGATTTTACATAGTTTATGAGTAATGAGGAGACAATGTCAAGAATTTTCCACTGTAAGCAGTAAATAAAGTACTAATCTTTTAAAAAGATAAATTTGGATCCTGTCAGCTGTCGTCACCTTTGTGCTGTTTATGGAGTTTATGTAACGAGTGACTGTTTTTGTGTTTTTTATAGCGTCATGATGAATGTGCAGCCCAAGAGCCAACAGAGTGTACCTGTGGGCTGCTCAGAGACCATATCCTGCCTCCATGGGCAATATATCCTGTTATAAAGGTACAGAATTGTCTGCTGGCACATCTCGCGCACATGTAGAGTACAAACAGTGCCTGTCACACCAACGCAGAAAATAACATCAGCCGTGGGCTGTTTCTTCTTGTTGTAAACCCTTCTCACCTGTGTGGCATTTTGACAGGTACAGTGTGTACAGATTTTTCTTTGTCCTCAAAAGGCACAAAAAGGCTGTTACATTTTCTCATGTTTATTCACTCTATGCCTTTGTTTTGGTCCCTAAAGGAGAGACCAAACAATGTAAAGAATGGCTGCTCAACCGATGACAGCGAGCTCAATACCACTCCTGATGGACAAGTGCTTCAGGTATTATTCTCCCCAATTAAGGCTTTTTATCAATGCTGAATATCTGCAATATCTGACATCTGAGTAGGTTAAATATTTTTGTTTCATAACTATAATTTGTTTATCATTCAACAGATCAGCGCTGTGCCAAACACCCATCCTCTTCTAGTGTTTGTCAACCCTAAAAGCGGTGGCAAGCAGGGAGAAAAGTGAGTCTAAAAAAGAAAGCTCATAAAGAAATAGATATCTCATACATGCACTTTGTTTAGCCTGGTTTTATGTATTTCAGAGTCCTGCATAAATTTCAGTATTTACTGAATCCACGGCAGGTATACAACCTTTCTAATGGTGGACCTGGACCAGGGTGAGTAATTGTTACAACAGATTATGGTCAAATGGATTTTATTTTACAATACGCAGGCATAAATATTAGATCATCTTAGACCACATTTCCCCACATACTTCTTTAAGCTCTGTACCATGCTCTGCTCTTTCAATTCCCATCATCTTTCTTTCAGACTGAGTTTCTTCAGAAATTTGCAGGACTACAGGATCTTGGTGTGCGGGGGAGATGGCACAGTTGGCTGGATTCTAGATGCAATAGGTGAGATTGTCAGATTAAGCACTATAAAAGGCACGCATTAGCTTTCACACCATGAGCTTCTCGTGAAAATCATTGTGACGCATTTCCTTTTCATGCAATCAGACAAAGCCAATCTGCTGGTACGGCCACCTGTCGCTGTGCTTCCTCTGGGCACAGGAAATGACCTTGCACGATGTCTGCGATGGGGAGGAGGTGAGACATTAATGACAATTGTAGCGTTTCCTTATTGTGGAAATAATGAATCGGTTTGCTGCATATGCTCTGTTGCTGTGCGTGTTTGTTTTGAATGTGCTTCAGTAAAAGAGAAGTTCTCTCGACATTTGTGCACATGATCGCGTTTGTTGCCTTTTTGAAGGATACGACGGTGAGGACCTGAGTCGTATTCTTAAAGACATCGAGGGGAGCTCTCAGGTGCTGATGGACCGCTGGAGTGTGCAGGTCATCACAGATGAGAATCAGGAGAAGGGTGACCCAGTGCCATATGAAATCATCAACAACTACTTCTCTATTGGCGTTGTGAGTTTGTTAGAAATATATCACATTTGAGGAAGTGTGTATTTATCACTTTTGTGTTTACATAACTTCTGTGTTGTATTGTGTTAACAGGATGCTTCCATTGCCCACCGGTTTCACACAATGAGGGAGAAACATCCCCAGAAATTCAACAGCAGGTAAACTCTTTTGTTGAACATATTCTCTAGTCTCTAGAGCTCTTCTTTGGGAACAGCAAACAAACAGCAAATACCCCACTCTTAGTAATAACATACAACACAGTTTTAAAATCATACTTGTATTGTACTACCACAAAACAGACCTGGGGAATGCTGTTCCAATTTTCTGTTTCTGTTCAGTTTTAATTTATGTTTACAGGAACTGATTTTCTGAAGCTGAAAAAAAACTGAATGCAGGTGGTAACAGCAGATGTCTGTGGCAGCAAGCGGTGCATCTTGACTCCTCCTTCTGAAGAGCTGTGCGGGCTAAAAGCAGACTGTTCTGTGAAAATGAAATATCACTTAAAATTGAAAAAAAAAACACTCTTTTTGTGACTGCAGAATGAAGAACAAGCTGTGGTATTTCGAATTTGCCACTTCAGAAACCATCTCTGCTTCCTGCAAGAAACTGAACGAAAGCCTTACAATCGAGGTGAGAACGCAGTATTGCAAGCATGCATTTTGTATTTTGTCTTTGAACTGTTTCTGTAGCGTGAAAAAAAGACCTGTTCTCACACTTTACATTGTCTCTGTGGCCTGCTGGTGTTTCTTCTTTAGTGCTCTGGTACTCCGCTGGATCTTAGTGGCCTGTCTTTAGAAGGGGTTGCTGTCCTTAACATTCCCAGCATGCATGGGGGCTCCAACTTATGGGGTGAGACCAAAAAAGGGGACACTAAGGGACTGACGAGTCAGGAAGAGCCTACGGTCATCATTGACCCAGAAATCCTGAAATTAACCTCCCAAGGTATTTATTATTTTTTCTTTGACCTCATCTTGACTGAATGGTGATGTTAGACTGGGATGCATATGAGATAAACAGAAATCTGATTTAAAGCTGCCACGATCAATATTTTTCATATTAACAATAGATCAAGTTATTTTGTGTAATTACAAAGGGGTCGCTTGTAGGGATGAACCCAGAACTCTGCAGTTTCCCTCAGTCTTTTAACTTCTTTCAGCTCATTCTTTTTAGCAGAGAGGCCCTGATAAACACACTTGTACACTACCTGACGAGGACCATCACAGACCTTAAAAGAGGAGTGAACATTCGTCACAAACAGGACCCAAAATAAATGATAATGTTGCTCTGTGTCTGCTGGGTCTGTAAATAGGCAACTCTTTGCTAAAACGTTTGACTGAACAACTTTATATGTCTGATGTTGTGTTTTCTGCTTGATCAGCTGATCCCAAGTGGCCAAAAATATCAATTAATGCAGCTTTAAGAAATTAATCTGCACAAATTAGTAAATGCATTGAATGAAACTGGTTTGATATGATTGTGTATGTCCTGGTATTTAAACCTGCAATAACTGATGTGGCTCCTGGCCACTTGAGGGCAGCAGAAACAAGTTGTAAACACAAATGAGACCTTTCACATTTATAAGGCATTTCTTAAACATTTATTTGAGCTTTTTGTATTGAAACGAGCTGCTTGATGCTGCTGGAAAAAACGTTCACACACAAGTGAGACATCTAAGTGATCCACCATAGTCATGTCATCCATTAAAAATGTTCAGCAGATTTTCTTTGATTTGTGACAGATGTAGTTTTAGAGTCAGCATAAATGTATCCAGTAATTTTTGTATGTAATCCAGTTTGTGTAAAACATGATTTTGTTATTTTAATAACAAAATCAAGTTGCATCTGTACCTGATGCAGAATAAATATAAGGACTGATATTTGTCTCAGACTGAACGATGTTCCCCCTATGTGCACTGGATATTCAGTATGTCCATGTGTTGTTGTCAGATCTCAGTGACCGGCGGTTAGAGGTGGTCGGCCTTGAAGGAGCCATGGAGATGGGTCAGATATACACGGGCCTCAAGAGCGCTGTGAGGCTCGCAAAAACATCACAGATCACCATCAAGTGAGAAACTGCCACACAGACATGTTCAGACTTGTCAAAGCTTTGGTCTCAAAGTCTTGAGAATGGCTTGTTGTTGAGTGTGATCACCACCTGAGGATGATACTTAACTGATCGTTTACATAACCATAATTACGTATGTTGGCTTTCCTTTTGGTATGTTAATTGCACATTAGGGTCATCGATTTTGTTTACTGATGCACTTTTGATCCCCCTCTACTTTACCCGCAGGACGAAGAAAGCATTACCAATGCAGATAGATGGAGAGCCGTGGATGCAGCCTCCCTGCACGGTAAATACCACACAGACACAGTTTGTTCTTTAGGGCAGACCATAAATTCAATGTATGTAAAGCAACTGTTCCTGCCATCAATTAAATGAGTAGATTCTTTGCTCATGTTTTGTTTATATTGTAATTTACTGGACATTTCCATTTTATTTATTTCCTTTTCAGATTTACATCACACACAAGAATCAAGCCAATATGTTGATGGCTCCACAGGCCAAATCATCTGGTTTTTTCAACTACAAATAAAACGGACTTCTACTAGTTTATTGTATATAGAGAACTGACACTTTTATGCATGTCTGTAACACATAACCGAAGCATAGCACTGTATGAATACAAACTTTATGGAGAGATATGTTTTCATCATGACAAAATGATTTTGACCAAATTTACTCTATGTTTTTATCAATACTCATCACTCTTGCTGCATCTGTTGTAATGCTTCACAGTAAGTGGAAGTGCTGCTCTGAAAGGAACTTAAAGTAAGGTTAATGTAAAGGGAATATCATACTAAAAGAAGACAATTCAGCTTCATGTGCCTTTAAAATCTGTTCTCTATGGTTATGGCTTAGGTAGAGTACATACAGAGTGTTCATAGGCATGCTTGTTGGACATAAACCATGTAGTATTGCTGTTTTTTTTGTGTGTGGTTGTAAAGATGCTCTATGATACATGTTCTTGTCAAGTTGGAACCAAAAACGAAGGATAGATGAGATTACATTTCAGATTGTAGATGTAATTAAACTTTTTATTTCTTACATTTCAGAAGATACTTGAAAGTGTTTTGGGGAACAGTAATAGGACAATCATTGCCTAAAGGGTTGCTCGTTGATCCACTGCAGCGGTCAGCCCACTCTGCTGTTCCTGTGTGTGTATGTGTATGTGTGTGTGTGTGGTGTGTGTGTGTGTGCGTGTGTGTGTGTGTGCGTGTGTGTGTGTGTGTGTGTGTGTGTGTGTGTATGTGAGGACAGAAAGCCTTTTGCTGTACTTATTTAGCGTAGAACGCTGTGATATGTTCACTTCTAATTTGGTTCAGATCGGTTTAAACATATGTAATTCTTATTTAATTGCTTTATCAATTATATCATTTCATGTGAAAGATGTTAATGTAATATGCCTATGCCAGTGTAAAGATTTTAATAAACCATCTGGACCAAAGTGTCTGATATACTTGTTTGTTTAACTTTTAGATAAACTTGCCTGTTGAACTAATGCTTCATTCAATATCTGGTACATTATTTTTCTACCACAAGGGGGCGTCCTCCACTGTTTAGTCTGTGGCCACAGATGGCTGCAACATGAGCTGGTCCACTGACTCAAAATAATTGTTGTCTCTGCTTATTTCAGACTTAACTTGTAATTGTACAACGTAATCTCTTTGTTGCCAAAAAGAGGATATGAGCTTAGAACAAATAGTAGTTTGTTCTGAGTAATATTACCCCTAACTTTTAGTGAGAGGTTGGTCTGCTAGCAACAAATGTTGCCTTCAGACGCTGTTGGACAAATCAGGATTACAGACTAGACCGCAAACTGTATGTTTGGAAAATTTGCCAACAGCTGCTGGTCAGAGTAATTTAAACAACTGTTTGCATATCAGATAAATGACACCATCTTAAAGAATTATGCCACACATGTGCCTGAGAACAGCTCAGTTTCAGTAAAGTGTGTATATATATAGAAAAGCCATAATGATCCCCTAAGGACATGTTTCAAGACGTAAAAAAACCCATCTCATTTGTCTTTTCAACCAACAGCTACTTACAAAATTTTAAAACTGCATCTTATCATGCCCCCACAATGAAAAGTCCTGAAACTAATATGTAAAAATTTAAAATTTCCCAATTTAAACAAACTGAAATGTCTATTCTCAGTGTATGTCCAGAAAGCTTCAAATTTCCACTTAACACTTTAGTAAGGCATAGGTTGCATATTGGACAGTGACTGGCTTCCAAACTCGTGTCTTATGTACACAAGATAACATCAGATTTCCCCCCTTCATCATCATCAGCTTCTGCACAAACCTCATTCTGCACAGTCAAGGTCAAACAACCAAGAGAAGTAACAAGAAGAAACAAGTTGTGAAATAAACACTGATTTAGGTCTGAAACTACTTATCAACATTATCGATTAATCAGCAAATGATCTTATTGATTAATCATTTGGTGCATAAAATGTTTGTTCATAGTGATACATCCATCGTCAACTGCTTATCCTGCGTACGAGGTCGCAGGGGGGCTGGAGCCAATCCCAGCTGACACTGGGCGAAAGGCGGGGTACACCTTGAATAGGTCGCCAGTCCATCGCAGGGCCACACATAGACAAACAACCAGTCATAGTGATACATATCCAGCACAATTTCTTAAAGATCAATGTGATATCCCAAACTCCCAAAATATTCAGGCTACAATTACAAAAGGTTACTAAACAGAGAAAAGCAGAACATCCTCACATTTGAGAAGATGACACCAGTGATGTTTGGCATTGTTGCTTGAAAAAATACTGAAACGATGAAAACAATTAATCAGTTATCCATATAGCTGCCAAATCATTTTCCAGCGACTAACCAATTAATCAGCTAGCCTACTGCATTGACTACTTGCCTTGTGCTACTCATTTCTAAAATAAAACCACAACTTTTTTTTATGCATTTACGACTACAGCCACATCGCCTCACGTTCAGCTTTCCGAAATGGGAAACACAAATATCCGATGTGCACTTAAAGGCAGCATAGAGGATGCACGTCAACATCGCTATTGGCACTCACTTGTGTCACAACAAAGTCCCCGCCCACCCCCAGAAACGCTGTGAAGTGACAATGTAGTTGGCTCACGCTGGAGCTCACAAGTTGGTCAGCATCAGTCTCGTGTGGTTTCTCAACAGCAAGACGCGTGTACTTTTGTTTCTATCCGCAACAACTTTCCACCTCGTTTATGAGCTCAACATGACGTTCAGGAGGCTGAAGAAGGTGAACTCCAGCGGGCCCGAAGGTGGACCCGCATCTCAAGACAACGACATATATTTCACCTCGTCAAAGTCCGACAGCTGCAGGACTGTGGACTTACCGACAAACTCCTCGGACGTTTACAACTACAAGACTTTGGCTTACTCTGGGGGGACGCTGCCCAGAAACTTCAAAAAGGTAAGAAGTCCATTTAACACTTTGTGTCATAAGTTTATAAAGTGAGTGTAATTTATTCTTTCTTGTGTCCTCATTCATTGATTCTTTTTAACTTTAAGTTGTGAATATTTTCTGTATCTAAATTGTAGTTGTTGCACTACACTGCACTCTTAAAGTTATGTGTAGGATTTACATTAAGTTTTAATTGTTCACACAAGACCTTTTAAACTTGCTTAACGTCAAGTTTTTCCACTCTAGAGTGTTATCTCATTAGCAAAACATCATGTTCAATTCTGGTTTTGGACAGTGGATTTTCAGCCAAATGAACATCTTTTTTAGACTTTTCTTATTATTTCACCTGCCAAAAGGAGGAGATAATTTTAAGTATGGCCAAACAACAACATGCCTTATTAAGTATTGCCTTATCTAAAAGCCAAACATCTGTAGGGATTCTGTGGGATGCAGTGTACTCAATCTTTCTGGTGATTCCTGATCTGAAAATGTTTGGGAACCTCTGCTGGAAGCTGTTCGGTGTATCTGCAGAGGGCATCTCACTGAAAGGCAACAGTAGTGTGGACCATGCTAAATCTGATCTATGCTGTGTGTCAGTATCCTGTACTTGTCCTGCACTTCTTAAGTTGACAGATCTAAATTATCAGCAACAAGTCATTCATTTAAAATTTTAGTATTAGGTGAAATAGATTTTACATCAGAGTAACTACTTTTAATTTTTTTCATTTCAAAATAAAAGCACACTGAAAACTACGATAAACAAATCAAACGTTTGAACCTGATAACAACATGTTAAGCTGGATTCAGTTCAACCATAATTGAAGAACAGGATCTCTTCTCTGATGATCAAGAATGACATCAGCTTTAGCCGGTGTTGCATAATACTGTCTTAAAGTTATGACAGGGTTAGTGGGTCTCTCATAAGGCTCATTTGATTCAGTTCTGTAATGTTACTTCCTTTGGAGTTGGACATCCCAATTGGAAACCAGTTTAAAACAGACATGTAACAGTGTACTGTTATCCACATAATGTGCAGTAGCTGGAGTGAAGGGCTACAACAGTGCATTGTGCACACACAGGCGTGGAGATCATACTCGAGCCGCCCCCGTCGCTCTCAGGGAATAAATGCACTCCATTGAGTCAGCCGCGGGACAATTCTGTAAGTGTTGGGACTTAAAGAAAGCAACATTTTACTACCAAGAGAGACTGTAGCACAAAGCAGCCTTTCATAGGAGCAGCATTTGAATATGATTGGGTTGGAACAGATGAGGATTGATTGTAAGTGATTTAGTGGAGCCTTCTGGTTAGATGCCTTCCTTATTTACACAGTCAGGTAGGGCACAGTCCTGACCTACTGTTGACTTGGGTTATCCCTCAAGGCAGTTATTGTGGCTGTTATTTCAGCCCACTGTTCACCACTGTGTCTTGTTTGTTTCTTTAATGGGCTGGAATTTGTACAAACTGCTCGAAATGATTTAAAGTTTCAGATAGGTCAAGAGTTTTAGTGTCTGGAGGCAGCTGATTTTGTGTGAAAGTTAGGCTAAATGTTGGTGCTCTGAGGTTTGCTTCTGATGTTGTGACTGCCTGTAAACAAAGAGCAGCCAGACATGCATTTCTGGTTTCACTGCTGATGTTTTCCTCCCGGTATAATGGTTAAGTAGCGTAAAAATACAAACCAGGCACATGTGCGCGGCTTTAAGACTCGCTGGACAGGTCGACGCACCGATGTGTACAGTAGGTGTGGTAGGGGAATATTGGGCATGGGAGGGGAACCCCTCATGAGTAATCCTGCATTCACATCATGCAGGTGTTTGACACGGTCCATGTCTTGTTTCGTTTTCTCCTTGCAGGGTGCTGGGCTACAGAAGTGGAAACCCCTAACACAGTCACCAGAACCACAAAGGTACCTTGTCATTTGCTGACGTTTGTCCTCGTATAATCTTTCAACCTTATCTTCACGCTAATCATTTCACGGCCACATCCTCCTTCTAAAATCTTTAGAAGTGAGCAGCCTCATCTCAAAGTGAAAGGCCCTCATTCAAACAGTGATCTGTAACTATAGAAGCCATTCTTATTGACAATATTCGCGAGGGCTGTTATGAATCTTTCATGTGCTGCCCCTGCATGAGAGATGCTGGGTTGACGTCCCTCAGTCCAACAGACCGTTGTACTTTATGTTTAGCAGTGACGTCCAGATGCTGCTGGACAGCACAGAAGAAGTTCTGTGCAGCCAGCAGAGATAAATTGTTATGCAATTTAGATAAGGACGCACATGGAAAAAAGGAATCCAGAGTTGGACGTAAACATCTTGTTGATCTTATCATTACTGTTAGCCTAAAAGATGACGGATATAGTATAAAATCCCATATTCCTTGGCTTTAAATGGACTGAAGTCTGACCATAACACCAGAAAACAGTGAAAAATGTCTACCATAAAATCTTATCTTATAGAGTTTCAGTGAATTTTGTCCAACCAATTGTTCAAACCCCCAGAATATTCCATTTACAATCCCATAAATCAGACAAAAAGCTGAAAATCCTCACATTTGAAAAGCTGACACACGTGAATATTTAGCACTTTGCTTGAAAAATGAATAAAACGACTAATCAGTATCCAAATGGTTGCTGATAACTTGACTAATCGCTTCAGCGCTGCATTGATTACATGACTTTTGTGCTTTTTCCCCCCTTGTCTTGACTCTTACTAGTGTATTACAAGGTACGGCTAAAAAAGAGGATATAAAAGAAGTTGTGATGGCAACAGTAAAGAGTTTGTTAAAACAAAAATCTCTTTCTTTTTTCCAGAAAGGTGGTGGTCCTGGAGAAAAAGGAAGAGGAGTCATTTGGATTTGAGATCCAGGTAAGATGATAATAGCGATATGTTGGTGGTGGTGGTAGGGAGTGAGGGGGTCTTAACCTCTGAAGTGCCATTTAAAAGGATTTCCCTGATCGTCCACATCCCTGTCAACAGATTATGATACTTGAGTGACTGAAGCATGTACATCTTATCCTGTAAATCTCTAAATCCGAGCCTGTGCCGGTAAGGTTGAAAGGTCACGCATCAGCCAAATAACCCGTTGATGTTAGTCCCATGATGTAGGAGAGAAGAGCAGCCTTTTTTTTTTCTCCCAGCGTCTGTTTATTTTAAGCCATGTGGTTTGCTCACACGCTTCCCATGTAATACCTGCTTCACTTTCTCACCCGCTCAGCAGGCAGACGCTTCCCACATTTGACCTCAATACCGTCATTCCACCCCAAAGCGCTTCCTTACAATGTCAGCTCTCAGACCCTATTCTTTAAATAGTTAGAAATGTTGATTTGAGTGTCCTTTTTATTTTTATTTTTTTACAGTAATGTGGATATTTTAATACTCTGTTGGCCAGTTACAGTTTCTGCAAGTGGTGTGTACTGCATTGAGCAAAAGACATATTGTTCTATTTACGGTTTTGATGGAGATGCCCGCCCTTCCTGTTGGCCTGCGTGCTAGAAGGAAGTGAGATCATGAGGGCCAGTTATTTTTTTGGTTTTTTTTTGTTTTAGGAGTCTTGTGTTGCCTGATGGTTCTTCCTCCCTCGGTGCCTGTTTAAATTTACACGGATGTGGAGCTGAAGATCCACTATGTAAATGTGATATTTGCATTTCAACGATCTTTGCACGGTTATGTGTTTATCTTTCAGGCTGCTGAGAAGGAAGCTCATATTGAGCCGGCAGCAAGAACAGGCAGGCAGATTTATATCATTGCATATTTCCATAAGAGACTCATCCAGTTTCGATTTGTGTTTTAATAGTTTTAACACTTGACTTAGACAGATGGAAACCGTGGTAACTTTTTACGAGTGAGAGTGTCTCTGACCTGTTTGTTGAGGGAAAGGCCCGCAGTTTCAGGCTCCCTCAGCAGCAGTATGTTGACTGACTGATAATTGCATGACAAGGGGAAGTCTGTCTGTTGTGCCTGCAGTGCTCTGACGTTCTGCAAAGAGACTGCGGTGACTAAAACAATACATGTGGAAGTACCAACAACAGTTTCCAGGACAACAAAATATTAGATACATAATAAAGACACAGATATAGATTATCTCACAACAATGTTTTCCGTTTTTAAACTTAACTGCTGTCAGCAAGTGGCAGGTTTCAGTGTCTTTTTAAAGGACAGGTCTTAAAACCATACTGACCTGCCTATATGTATATACATTAAAGCGGTCGCTGTCATTTTTCCTCCTCCTTCCTCCATCCTGAAGCGATTTAAATGTAATAGATGGGGGACACAATCCACAGTTCTCTTTCTGTGCAAAAATACATTAAGTTAAAGAAAATATGAGGCTTCTGCCATCTGAGTTCGACAGTTCTTTTGGTATGAAATTCCCTCTTTGTGTTTCTCTGGACGGTGTTTTCTTGTTGGAGTGCGACAGAGGGATTTTTGTACAAAAAGGGATTTTTTTCTCCGTCTGCTGAACTTGTGAGTCATTTATGCAACTTTGGAGTGTATTTTTGCACAGAACAGAGGATTTTTGTCCCTGATCTCTTACAATAAAGGTAAGGAACAATTTACAGCAACCAAAAAACCTTTCAATGCACATATGGGCATGTTGGTACTGTTAAAGACTAAAGAAACAAACTCTTACTTTGCATGTTTGCATCACATCTCTGCGTGTTCAGTGATTCAATCTGCTTTCCTGTATTGTCTGCCATGGCTTCCTCAGCTTGTCATTCAGTAGTTTATCGGTGTTGCATAGTATGGCTACATGATTTCAAAACTGGTGACGTCAATCACATTGTATAAGACAATTTCCACAGAAGAGTAAGGAAGTATTTACAAAGTGTTTTCTGTTACTGTTTTTTCAGTTTGGTCATTCTATGTCTTTCAGACTTACGGCCTGCACCATCAAGACCAAAACTCGGTGGAGATGTGCACGTTCGTGTGTAAGGTGCACGATGACAGCCCGGCCCAGCAAGCAGGACTTAAAGTTGGTGAGTTTGTGTATTTTTATTTGAGCCTGAAATAACCCTGGAAAACACTCCTAATAGTCATGAGGGGAAGAGAGCCTCGTTTTGGTCGTGCTTATCCTCTTTTGTGTTTGCCATCTGACACTGGTGTACCGTCCATCAACAAAAGCACTCGTGTGTTTGAGCCGGCTGTTTGGGGAAGTGCAAATATGACACTCATTTTCCAGTCAACGGCAACCAAGTGAGGGGCTATTTCAGTATTTGCCATCTCCTCTCATCAATGTGCCAGATAGAGAAAGCCAAAGACAACATCTCAAATGCCAGTTTGAAAGGGAAGTGTTATTTTTATTTGGCAAAACATGGCTCATTTCCTTTTGGGTCCTTTAAAAAAAAAAAAAAGTTCCGAACGATAGAAATTAAGTGTTAATGAACCAGCACATGCAATTATGTTTTTATCAGTGAAAGATAATAATTATCAAAGTGAGAAGAGAAGAAGTTCTGTGCTTGATGTCATTCTAAAGAGCGCTACTGCGGTTATTCACTTTGCTTAAATTGTCTCTGGATTTCAAACTCATGATGTCTCAGTCACAAGCCGGCCGCTCTGAGCCTTATATAAAAAAAAAAATGGAAAGAGGAAGACAATTCAGTTGCTCCCGCCTCCATCCAACCTGCATATGTCACTTCAGTTTCACTTCCTACATTCCTCGCATGCTTGCCCCATTGTTCCCTGTGTCTTGCTGCGAACGCAGTGACTTCATCGCATGAGACAGATTAGGCGGTGGTTTTTGAAAAAGGAAAATAGGCTTTTGTGCTGAAGCCTCACAAAGGCTGCTGTCACGCATGAGAGTTCACACCACATCTAATAATAATAATACTGTGAAGTGAAACGGTGTGACTCTCATACATAAACAAATGTATATGGCTTTAACATTTGAAATAAGTCTCTTTTCCAATCAGTTGACTCCAGTTCAGTGACAAGCCATATGCCACGACTGCACATGCATGGCCTTCCACATTTGTGTTGCACATCTGCATGTTGAGGTTTCATTTAGAACCAGATGAGCCACATTTGGCTGCAGCTTGTAGTAATGAGTAATAATGCAGTAATTAAAGCCACAGTGTATTGAAGTGCATCCTGACCTGATGGCTGCTGGTTAACACACATTGTGTGTGTGTGTGTGTGTGTGTGTGTGTGTGTAGGGGACACCATCGCAAGCGTGAACGAGGCCACTGTGGAGGGATTTCGGCACAAGGACATCGTTCAGCTCATAAGGGCCTGCGGCAACACACTCAGGTACACAGACTCACAGAAAATAAAAAAGACGCGGATGTTTAGAAACCTATAACTATGTTAGTTATGCTTCTCAGGTTTTTATTTCATTAACATATTCAGTGTATTCTAGCGCTGAACTTGATTTGACAGAAATTTAGAAGCAATTTTGATAATCCCTTAATTGTTCAACTCAGTGAACAAGAGTGCTCTGATGCTAACAAACCTATCATAAAGTCAGGTTAGAAATATTTATTCAGAGGGCAACATAACATGTGAAGAGGGACATATCTGTGCAAAAAGTCTGACTGGAAATGTAAATGACTTGTTCTCAACATCACTGTCATTGAAGTTGTCTCCTGTGTCTAAAAGTTAAGCAAAGTTTTTTTAGTTATAGTTATACGTGTTATTATGTTAATATTTAAATCAAATGATGTGAATGAATGAAGTCTGTGATTCAGCTTTCCCAAAAATGTTGATTTGGTTTAAAGCAATTTCAGTGGGGGGATGACATAAAACATTTGAGAACTTCTGATTTAAGTTATTAACTTAGCAAAAAACAACCTAAACAGCTTTTGAAACGTGAGAACTTGCTGCTATTTTTTATCCTAAAACATTGTCAAATGCATATATTTGTGTTTTGGGCTGTTGTTAGTACGAAGCTGCCAAATGGAAGATGTTACCTCAGGCTCTGGGAAACTGAGATGGACATTTTTTGCAATTTTCTAACATTTCATAGACTAAGGCCAAGTTATGCTTGGAAAGAACTGGTCGGTACGACGTGTTGTCTGGCAACACAGACCTCCGCCCAGTATAAAAGGTGTGGGGGGAGGGTGTTTCAGAAGTTGTTCGACCATCTGAGAAGCAGTTCTGATGAAGCATACTTACACCTTAAAAGTTTAAAAATAACAGGCAAGCGATTATGATTTTTTTTTACACCATGTTATTGAGTTGAAATAGTTTTGTCATCCATAGCTTAAGTATTTTGAACATCAGTGTTAAGGTTTTGATATCTGGCAGTTGAGTGCATGGGTGGGTGTTTAATCGGAACCATGCTCTCTTCCTTATCCTTGTCCTGTGCTCGTAAATGATTAAAAGGACAATTAGCGAGGCTCCGTCTGTAAACTTTTTGAGAGCTGCTGCGAAAGAAGTGAGGTGAACCGCATCAGAGTGAAATTGCAGGCACAGATTTTATGGACTGACATCATCAAATTATACTTACATCTTAAGTCTATATAAACTTATAAATAAAGTGAAAACAAGCTCTATAAGTTGGTCACCCACTCCTGTGATTCAAAGGATTTGCCACACTGAAGTATCTTGAGTGGAAAATGTATACGTTCCTTATCCTTCCCCCCTCTCTTGTAAACTGTTTCACACCCGACCCCTTCCTGCCACCGTCTTATGAAAAGAGCCTTTCATTTGGTCAAACTTGTTTTTCAACCACTGTTTTCTGCCCTTGTAGTTTTTATAAGCGCTTCCCTTTACAATTATTAATTCTGTTTCCTTCTGGTTTTACACTTACAGGCTGGAGACAGTTTACAGTGACTCAATCCGAAAAGCAGAGCTGGAAGCCCGGCTGCAGTATCTGAAGGTGAGTTATTTCTTTTAGGTGTTGCTGCAGCCGTTTTTCACTGTTTGTCAGCAGTGAGTCAGCCTCATTGTGTGTCCACCAGCCTCACCCACCCACGAACACACACACACACACACACACACACACATTATGTTACATGCTAGATATAGACACCACCTCCCACTCCCTCCCCACCTGTCTCTCCAGCAGCACCACCTGTTGCATCAGCAGTTTTTCCGGCAGGCTCACTGATCGCTGCAGACATTCTTGACCAGAGGCTGTTTTTTAAAATCTGCCTATGAAGTGGCTCAAGTGAGCACGCTTTTCCCCTAAGATTACAGCAGCTGTCCCACTGTAATCCGTGTGTGTGTATGTGTGTGAGAGAGAGAGCTGAAACACAGCCGCTTTCTGAGATACTAATCCAACATTTCTAAAGATTATCCTGCCGCTGAACACGCTGCATTTGACTTGCTGGAGATGAAAGGGTTGTTAGACGTTCTCATTGGACAAAGAACTAGAACACTGACTGGAAAAGTTCTACCTCAATCACCATGACAAAAACATGTTCAATCATACACATTAAGTTGCATGTCTGTCTGTCAGTGGTATTTAGGAAATTTCCTCTGATGGGTCATCGTCCTTTTTAGTTTTTGCTATTTATCAGCGCTGTTTCACATTTACTACTGAGAATATTCCCATTAGTAGTTTAATAATAATAATAATATTAATAATAATGCATTTATTTATTTATAAGCATTTTTAGCATTTATTTGCCTATTGTCCCTGCAGTGGGAGCACAGATAATTTGGGTTTTTAGTCTTTTTGTTTTGATAAATTACATGTCAAAATGCCAAATATCTCTGTTTTATACATAAGCTGACAATTTACAGCTTAAATAAATATGTCCCACCTTTTTTTTAAGCATTGTTTTTAATTGGAAACAAGTAACATCACAGTCCTCTTTCATGAATTCTGCTGCCTGTACGTTGTGGTCTTCTTGTCACAATCATTTAACATATCTCTGTGTTCCTTTTGTAGCAAACTCTTCATGAGAAGTGGGATGAATATCGGTCGTTGATGGTGCAGGAGCAGAGGCTTGTTCACGGTAGGTCGTTTTGTGTGTCTTGTGAATTCCGTTGACTTTATTTTATTAGGATAATCCACTCAATGTCAACACTGCTTTTATACATACGAAACAAACAATAAAACTATTAAAACATATCAAAGTGTCCAGATTCCAGATCTGTTTTTTTGTGTGTCTGAGAGGTGATACAATTCATAGCTGATAAAACAAACACTTAAAACATAAAAAAAACAATGCACACGTTCTCCAAGAAATGCCCTATACTCCGAGTTTCAGTTGTTCTTTCTGTATGCCTGTGTGTTCAGTGATACAACATAGTTTAATTAGTGGTAGTCCACTATCCTAACTCCGCCCTTCTTTCCTGTAGGCATAGTAATGAGTGATGCTGCAGTGTACGAGTCCCTGGAGTCAGCAGGCGTGTATGGCAGCCTCGGCACTCCCAGCCCTGTCGCTCAGAGAGCCATCCGCTGCGCCGGCAGCACCAGCAGCAGCGCCAGCCTTCTCAGCACAGCCACCGAGGACGACCCTCTCTACCAGACCTGCCTGTACCCGGTCGACGGTGGCTTGGATTCCATCGACCACACCAGAACAGAGAAAAAGAAAGAGCAGCAGCAGCCGCAGAGGCAGCAACGTCTCCGACCAGCCAGCGAGCTCTTCACGACGGCCAAAACGCATCTGACCCGCAGCGCAAGCACACGCAGCTACACCAGGGGATCTTCTTCATCGTTGCCATCGTCCACTTCGGGGGAGAAGCAGGGAGGATTTAACTCCCTGCAGAAGAAGCCCAAACAGAAAAGCTTCCGCAGGCAACTCCTGAAATTCATCCCGGGCTTGAACCGACCGCTGGAGGAGGAGGAGAGCAAACTGTGAGCAGCAAACAAAGCTGTTCACCTAAAGTTCACAAGAGAACAGACCCAAAGACTTATAGCACCAGAGACAAACTAAACTGCCAAAGAAAAAAGAGTGACAAGGCTGAGACCAAAGTGTAATGGCGCTACAGTTGCACCTCCCCATGTTTGAATGGGTAGACCAATGACAATTTGGCTAAGTTCTGTAGCCCTCAGTGTTTCACAGCTGTACATAACTTTTGTTTTCATTTGTTTTGTTCTTTAAGTTATTTATTTATTTTAACAACTGTCAGGTTTTTGTACAGACTGAAGGATTTTTTTTTTGTTTTTACTGCATGCTCAGACTTTTCTTTTGACTGCTGAATAAGTGACCCGTCATCATTGTGATAGTGCAAATACATTTTATATCTACTTCAGATGATTCAGATTCGATCCTGTGTTATTTGTTTCCGCCTAAGTCACGGTTCCTAAAAATAAAAATACGTGGCAACTTCAGATTATATGCTCATTATTTTGTGCAGAACCAGAAAAGCTATTTTGTTCTTCAAGCCACAACTGTTTGTGGGAATTGTAGCTGCCAAACTTAAATTAGTGCTGAGACCTCGAGTGTACAAACATTCTGTTTGTAATTTCCCCCGTGGAGTCCTACTCCATGTGATACTTTTAAATATAGTAAGTCTTCAGAGTTCCACAACTCTTCCTCCGTTTAGGAATATTATCACCAAAGTTTTACAGGCTAGTATGTGGCTTCGGATTGTTTGAGGCATTTTTTGTGGTGCAAGGTATCCCGAATGGAAGCTGTTGTATCGGCTATGACACAGTTTATTGTTGGGAAAATGGTGAGGAATGTGCGGAGAAAGGCATGACCCAAAATTCCAAACACAACCGCTTTCTTTCAGCTCTTGCAGATGATTGCTGATTCCTCCTCTTCCACGCTCCCATATTCCCATGGCGGGTTCAGTTGTCCGAGAGCTCACTATTTTGTGTGTATGTGTGTGTGTTGGGCGGGGGTTGCTTGGAGTCTTTTCATTCTTGGCTCCCAGCTGACCCATGAGGTCATGGTGGTCACTCTCTCTGTTGGCTCTAAAGCGTTGATCCCTTTTGTCCTCTGCTGCTCATTCACAGATGCGTCAGGAGTGTTGATGATGGGGAGCGATGGTATGTGGCCATGTGTTCGAGCTGGGCCCTCTCCATGCTCTCCTCTGACTGTTGTGGGCACATTAAGGAGAGGCGGGGGCTGAAAAGGCCGCTGACATAAGTGATTGTTATGCAAGCTTGCCGATGCTTGAAACATGGGTTTAGAGCGAATGGGCTGAAAGCATAACGAGGGGATAATTATTCAAGATGAATGTATACTAAAAACAATGTGTGAAAGGGCCATTTAACAGAGACAGAAGACCCAAACAAGGAGGGTGCAGTCGGTGCACAGCAATTAAGCCAGTGTGAGATTAGTATAGGGGGATGGCTAGTCACTAACACTGTTGCAAATGTTTGTATGGCGCCCCATTGCTAAAACACCACTGTTGATTCAAAGACTATGTGGTGAATTTCTTTTGTCTGTGCAGCCGTACATTTGAGCATGAGCTACAGAGATCAGTTTCTGCTTCTTATTCTGTATTCATTCTTAGTTTCCTAAATTTCACTTTGTTACCACCTCTACAATGTTCTTGGAATGTACCACAATTCTTATTATGTTGAGAAAGGCTGGATCACAGTTTTTCTGATGTTTTGATGAAATGTTGGAAAACAAAGGTTCAACTCAAATACTAAAAACTGAAAATGCATGCTTAAAAAGCTGTTGCGTTCTCAAAACTCTTCATATAATCAACACAATAACATACTGGTATCCAAAAAAATACTGCAAGAAAATCTTCAAATATTCAATATTAAGTCAAACATTCAGTCAAACAAATAGTCATTTATTTTTATATTGATTAGATTAACTGCTAAATAATTTTGTCTATAAAACATCAGAAAATAGTAAACAAGAAACCAATTATAGAGCTATCAAATCATCAAATGTCCAAACCTCCAAAATATTCAATTTATGACAATGTAGGCCAAGAAAAGCGGCAAATTTTCAAGTTTAAGAAATTGCAACTGTCAAATGTGTGGTTTTTGTTACACCCCACCCTTTGGTGGCAACAGGGGTCGAACAACACCCCTGTAACACTGACCCAAACTTAACACAGATAAACACCTTTAAAACAACCAAATCAAGGGAATTTATTAACATAACAAGAAGATAAATTAAGAACACCAAAAACACAAGAACATAACACAAAAATGCCCCAGCTGAGAGGCAGCAAGGCCAGCAGTCCCAAATCAAGAAGCCTCTTTTCTGACACTTGCACAGGAGCTTTTAAAGACCGCCTTCCAAGGCCAGGTGGACCTCGATCAGCAATCAGCTGAAGTACTTCAGAGGCAGAACCAGGGCAGAAAAGGAACATGGAGAAAGCACAGAGAAACACATACAGCCGTAACATATATTTTTATTTTTTTTACTTGATTATTTTTCCGTCAAACAAATAATCATTTTAAAAATCATTGTAGCAATAAACAAAACCAAAAATAAAAGTAATAAAATATCAGGTGAAGACCATTTCCTCTGTGACCTGGCATGATTTTCCAACACAATTTTTCAAACTCCAAACTGAAAAAAGAAAATCTCACTTTGTTTTAGGAGACAGAATTTCTCTGGTTCTGCTGCATCGTTTTTAAAAACTGTCCACCATGAAACTGACAATGTTATAGCAGTGCATTCTCTTGGACTCTGCAACATGACATTTCTTTATAAAGATGCTCCTATTGGCTCATTGACCTTATTGCCTACATCACGGCTGCATTTCTAACTCTTTTTGCTCACATTTTTTGTTTTGGTAAACACCTGGTACCAACCTGTTGTGTCCCTTCACTTCCTACTGATTAGCATAAAATGTTTTGTACATCAGTGAACGAGCCAACACAAAAGAAACAGTATTCTCTCTGTCTTTGCAGACGGTTTTGCCCTGCAAACCATGCATGTGATAGTCTTGGGACATATAAAGAGAACTGTTTTAAAGGTACCAGAAATCATTAAAAGCTAAATATATGCATTTGAAGCTTTGATCACTGAACCTGCAGACTTAAAGACACCAAAGACTTGATCATACTGCTCCAGTCCTGGTACTGCCTGTCAGTGATAACAAATGAGCTTTGAGAAGAGGAAGCAGAAGGGCCTGTAGGACAAAGTTGAGCCTCTGTGGTGAAACAGCTCAGACTAGAGTGCTATTTCTCAAACATGACGTGTGTCACAGCTTCTGGTGTGCTTCTGGTCAAGTTAATGGATCAGTGTAGATGTTCTTGTTGGTTAAAAATAAGGAAGCGGTTGATTGGTTGCACTCTTACACAGTTTCAGCATTTGTTAAACATGTGCACAGAACAGACATCAGACAAAACCACAAATTTTAGTCTCATGCAAGAAATGAACCTGTTTGAAGGCCAAATATCACTGAAAAGAGAAGGATCTGGTGTCATGAAGAGTGGGTGGCCTGAGTTGTGTCTGTTGTGTCTGATAGAGAGATAAGAGCTTGTGTGGGTTGTCAAGGCACAGGATGTGGGTGACAAATGTGCCGGAAATCCACCATAAAGATAAAAGAATACAACTGACTGCAAGGTAAAAAAAAAGACAGTTTCATATTCATGTGATTATCTCCATATATGTCAGGCAGTGTGTGTGTTTAACAAAGAGAAAACAGGTAACGTGCAATAAAATAGGAAACTAGACTGGACACCTGCTTCTGAAGTCGACAGGTGTTACTTAATGAAGAGTTCAGGGTCAAAAGTTACAAATAAAATCTTTCCGTTACTTGTAAAATGTCACACAAAATAGTGAGTTTAGCACGTGGCCAAAAAGAGGAAACAAAATTGTCCAGCATGACATGGTTGAATCAGCTATACTGCAAAAATAGCTGTCACTCTCAACAACTACAGTATCTGAAGACTGGAATAAATGCAAATTGAAGGATGTGCTTCATTATCTACATCTGACAGAAATCAGCAGTGAGCTGATACCTTAAAGGTTATGTTGTTTCTTGGTCAGAACCTCTTAATTAGGAACTGGATAGCTGTGTGTTTTATCAACCCTTAAATACAGTCCATAAAAAGGTTTCCAGGATATGCGTGGGTCTAACAGATCCAAAAACACGTCAACACACAGTGGTGCGTGAATTTAAAGATTCATTAAGATGTAAAAATAGCAGCCTACATATGAAAGCTTAAAGGCCTTGAAAACACATTTTCTCAATCAGCTTCTGGGGCCCTACATGAACAGACATTTTTCTGCCAACGTTTCTTTGGTTATTTTACATGAAAGATTTCTGTATTTTCTTCACTGTTTTTCTTGCTGGTTTGAAGAGGGAGTTCCTCATTTGGAAAAAAGGTGATGTCCCGTATTGTATTTCCATGCACCAATCAAAGTTTGAATCAAGATCTGATGACAGTTCAGAGGTTTGTTTGCAAATGTTAGCTAAGCACTATAAGTGAAATTTGATCAAACGACACCCACACAGTCCTGATGAAGCAGATTAGTATTTGAGTGAGTACATGATAACTAAGGATGCTTTTCTTCCAAACTTGAACTTTAAATGTTTGCTTGTTTAGTCATGCATGTTTCATGTTATAGAGAAATACAAGTTTTCAGGGGCTTTAACATGCATCGATTTGCAAATTAAAACCAAATTAAAAGTTTTATACAGTATACGTTATTGGATCTGTTGGAGGGTGTCTCTTTAGTATAACACTTGAAGTATAAAGTTCAGCTTGATTGCGTTATGATGACCCTGGTGAAGGCCACAAGCTGAAATGCATTGGTGTCACAATAAAGTTAAAATTGTTTATTCTACAAGTGTTACGGGAGACCTTCTCGTTACACCTTGGAAGTAAGTGAAATTGTGTCAGAAATCCCTACTCTGCTTCACATTTGTAACAGAAAGCTGGCATTACAAACTTGGGGGTGGAGTTTAAAAGACATGAGACAAGGGAAACAACTGTATTAATAACGAAAATGTTTTCACACTGTGATTTGAGGCACATAAGATACATGAATGTTCACTGTCAGTTTGGTAAATAGCTAAATGATGCTGGTGACAGTTGCTATTGATGGATGGCTAGCTTGAGTAGGAGGGTGCTGAAGTACAGTCATGCAGTACAGCAGCATTACTAAACATGGCTGTCATTATACACAGACAACACTTAGCTTAACGCTACCTAGTGATTCAATAAAATATGTATAGATGTCTGGCAAGGTTGCAAAATAATGATTAGACATGTCTATAAACAAAGGTTTGTTTAAAGTGGTATATTATGGTCATTTTCAGGTTCATAATTTTATTTAGGGGTTGTACCGGAATATGTTTACATGGTTTTCATGATTTTCAAAAAACATCACAGTAATAACTTTAATATCCAGTGACTGCCTATAGTTTGGTAGTGAGGGTGGGGATGAGGGGAGGCAGAGAGCAGGTGTCTTGTTTCTGTGAGTGTTGCTGCTCAGTGCATCTCTGCACCATTGTTTTTGAGGGCGTGATACAAAGTGATGCAGATAGGTTATGGAAGTAAAGGCTGGACTACAATCTAGCTTTCAGGCAGTTCAGAAGCAGTGCTTTCTGTGGGAGATGGTAACTCCCCTTAGGGTGGACTATAACCCTTTTCACTTTGCAAACCTATAACATGCACAAAAAAGATATATAAAACAATAAAGGAAGGGGAAAAGGCCAAAAAGCATAATATGACTTCTTTAATACAAAAGGAAGGCATACATGCTTGTCAAAATTGTAATCCAAACACAAGTCAAATTGCATTAGACATCGATAGGATCTTCTGTTTTCCTGCCTCTTTAAAGGATATGTTGGAAAAGCATATAAAATCGGGGTTTTCGTTATAAAGCAGAGCTGTGTTTTTAATTATTTTGGAATTTCTAAGGAAAGCCAGTTCCCCTTCGAGGGAACTCGAACTGCGTCGGTTACGACACTATGGGAACGCCTCTAGGCGAAGCAGGTCTGAACGTGAATGAAATCACTCCAATCCTATTGGCTTATTGCTAGAACGGTAAGGTGTGACGGAATAACCGGAGGAGTATAAAACACACCTGTACACACTCATCATTAGCTTTTTTCTATTCAGCAGGCGCTCTGTATGTTGTTTGAAGAAAGCGCCAGTCCTACGAGCAGTATGTCTTACCTGAAGAAGAAGTCTACCAGCATGTCCGGCAACCAGATGTACAGAAGGTGTGTTTTTTTCTTGCCCTCGGTACATCACGGATGGAGATTCTCATGAGATGTGTGTCTCATGTTTGGGGATGGAGCACGCCCGGGCAGCTCTCGAGGGGGCTGCCTGCGCCCGTTGCGAAGCCCTTTCCG
>NC_060157.1:8149170-8160280 GCF_021292245.1 Micropterus dolomieu
TCATTCTACCAGAGGCATGGCGGCCTCTCGAGCCCTCCTTTCCAGGGCCTCTTTGCAGGATGTTTGTGTAGCGGCTGGCTGGGCCACTCCGCACACATTCATTCGGTTTTACAGTCTTGACCTTCCTTCGGCACCTGGCACTCGTGCGCTCTCCTCTTAGTCGTGCCACTTTATTGCACACAGGGGCAGGCGGGGTTTTCGGCACGGTTTAGTGGGTATCTCGTTCCCATAGTGTCGTAACCGACGCAGTTCGAGTTCCCTCGAAGGGGAACGTCTCGGGTTACGTATGTAACCCTGGTTCCCCGAGAAGGGGAACGAGACACTGCGTCGGCCCGCCGCACCTCTCTCCCCGCCTGAAGCGCCTGCTTCATAGTTTTAAGCTAATGATGAGTGTGTACAGGTGTGCTTTATACTCCTCCGGTTATTCCGTCACACCTTACCGTTCTAGCAATAAGCCAATAGGATTGGAGTGATTTCATTCACGTTCAGACCTGCTTCGCCTAGAGGCGTTCCCGTAGTGTCGTAACCGACGCAGTGTCTCGTTCCCCTTCTCGGGGAACCAGGGTTACATACGTAACCCGAGACATTCTATTAGGTTGCAGTCTTGCATCTCAGGGTGAAGTCCAGTAAAGTGGTGCACAGTTTTGTCAGTGTTTGGTGGATGATGAGCGTATGTTTTGCTGTAGCAGTAGCCACCCAGATTGCAAACATTATTGAAACTATGTTGAATCAACATTCTGCTGTCAACGCTAATTTCATATATTTCATAAATTCATATTAATATTGAAAAAACATTAAAATCAAAGCTAACTAAAAATCAATGTGACTTCAGTGTTATTTCAACCAAAATTACAATTGAAACAACATTGAAATGATAGCCTAACTAAAAATCAACATGACTTCAATGTTATTTCAACCAATTTTAGTACTGAAACAAATTCTGCTGTCAGCGCTAATTTCATTGAATCAACATCAGACTCTGATGGGGGTTAGGGATAGGGTTAGCATAGGAAGCCATTTTTGTGCTGCCCGGGCAAAGTCAAATACTTCTGTTCCCATTTGTTCAGTCACGGCATCTAGAACAGAAAACATACAAACAAACACAAAAAGTTATAACTTTCAGTAGTGAATATGATGTGAGAATGAACAATGTCAGTAGGGCTGAATTGGTGCTATATTATCATATAGATATTAAATTGGGCAAAGCCTAAACTTACTTGAATTCACTAACGTTACCGATTCACCAATTTATTTTAGATGTAGACTGCCTGGCTGCGGTGAAATTCCATTGACGTTTATAGTTTAACATATTATTATTATTATAACATATAACATAATAATAACAATCTGGAGGCTGAAAGTTGTAGAAGACTGACAGATGTAGCAAGTTAGCTGGCTTATCTAAAGTTGAATGACAGGGGCATTAGCTAGGATCAGTTATGAGCAAGATAAAGGCGTGCATATATTTTGCAAAGCACTCGAAATCTGAGCAAAGATAAAATACAGTTATTATCATGATTTACAGTCCTTTACAGGATATTATCTTCTGGTGATAAAGTTAGCATTTATGCTAGCGAAGTAACTTATCCTATTATGATGGAGCTTGGATATTGTGCTATTTGTCAGTATAAAATGGTATTGAAACACTTGTATATAGTCTATGACTTCATATAATGTTAGACAATGTCAATAAACGATTGTCTACAATTTTGGTACAATTACTTGATTTCCCACTCAACTATAATTCAGTGACTTTTGAATATCACATAATTCCCCAGTCAACTATAAATAGATGACTTTTCAATCATATTTCCCAGTCAACTATAATTCAATGACTTTTCAATCATATTTACCGCTCAACTACAAATCCATGGCTTTTCAATATCACGTAATTTTTCAACATTGTTGTTGTTACCCAGTCAACAACAAATCTTCTACAAATCTGCTTGATCAAGTACAATCAGGACAACTACAAATCAGTCTTATTCCAATGTCACTCTTATACATGGTCGTTTTTCATCGGTATTGCAATAGTGATTCAACATTTATTTAGGGTTGAGATTTCAATATCAACCATTCTGATGATTCAGATGGAAAATCAATATTTATTCAATGTAGTGCTTGCTATCTGAGCATATTCAGTCACTGTAGCTACACTTCCTATTCATCATCGCGTCATGTATCTCCAGTTACAAATTAAGACCTTAAATGACTTCACACACACACACACACACATAGATACAGATATACATGCTTTTAGTCTTATTTCCTGTTTAAGCAAGTGACAGGTGTGAAAGTCTGTGTCATTGAATATGCCTCTATTTACCATTACCGCTCATATGTCAGACAGTCATGACCATTTTAATACCTACACTGGAAACACAACAGCTTTCGATACTTTTTTTCAGATACAATATTAGGAGGTGGTCAAAACATCCTGATGTGGTGCATCATAGGCTTAGTCTTAATATGATACACATGTGACTGTATTTGGCTTTAACTCTATATCTCTGTCTTTTCTGTCCACAGATACAGCAGATATAGACTAAATCTAAAGATCTAGAAGGTTAAATCTGGATTAATCATTAATCATGTGCAGGTTATTTTCTTGAATTGGGGCATCTGAGATGGTTTTCAACAGGATGTGAAACGTGGAGGCTATACAGTGGGTGCGCAGTTGGTGTACAATGGGCCTCAGACTGAATGTTTAGTTATTAAACAGGTTCCTCTTTTTCATAATGGTTTTATGATGTTTGAGTCAAATAAGGAGCCACCTGCCAATGTTCTGTTGCCTCCCTGACACTCACTCACTCTCACACACACACACACACACACACACACACACACACACACAGAAAAAAACATTACTGAAAAGGTTATAACTACTTTGTTCAACTCTAAAGTTGCCTTCAGATGATAAGCACTAGGCTCACCGGGAGATGTGGCACAGAGGATATGTTTGCACAGACACTTGCAGAGGCAAAGTGCACGACATTAAACAGGCCGCTAACTTTAACACTGGATTGAACTATTCACAAAACAGGTAGCCCCATCTGACTGCTTACATTTTGCCATGCATTACTTTTCCTGGTCAGATTGATATATGTTTTTAATGATGTGTTAATTACCCCTGGCTAGCTAGTTAACTTAGGTAGGTAGTGTTAATTAGGTTAAATGCTAGCTAGCTACTTGATTATGGCTGTTACATCCATTCTTGTATACCCAAATGCAGCAATGTTAGCTAGCTATCTAAAAAGAAGACATTCTTTCACATATTTGTCTTCAAAGTGTAAAATATTATGTAAATCAATCAATTTTGTAGGTAAAAACAAAATGTTGGACGTAAAAACGATTGATAATTGTATGTAAAATAATGGAGCTGTGTGTTAATGCTGTTAGCAGTTGAGATGTAGTCCATAGTAAATACTGTATACACCTGACAGAGGATTAAAGAGTCCTATTCGTCTCCATATGAAATGCATATAGGTCATTTTTGACCTACTTATGGGAAGTTATAGTCTACACAAATTTAACTTCTGTTAAAGTATAAGAGGTTAAAAAATTAATGGGGAAATCATAAACAAGAATTCTGAGGAACAGCTGGAATATGAAATGCAAAAATGTATGTTTGTCACAAAAATAGTGCTAAAAAAACATTCCAGCCTGTTCATTCTTTACCCAGCATGCATCTTAGGGTTAAACACTGACTGTAACACTGTTATAAAACCTCCGACAGCTGTGAGTGTGAGGGCAGAGCGTGCGCACAAAGACAGAGAAAGTCCTCAAATACAATGGCAGGAAGTGTCATGGGGTTATATCTTTAATCACGGGGGGGCCTCGTTTGGAAACCTTTTCCCAGAAATTGCAACAGCTAAACACTTCAGTTAGATGATTTGCCAAAGCCTCAAAACTATTGATTTGTGTAACCGCTTGTGTCTAGAGGAACATGCAGACCTACAGACATCCACCCTTGGGTTGAAAGAAATAGAACGGCGACAGTAACTTCTTCCTGTCTCCAAAGAAAGGAAGTGGTGGGATCAGCATGTTCTGACGTCTTTTATTTTTTTCCAGGGGATGTTGAACCAATATAACCACCACGTCCACATGGACTTAACAGTACAGCAGAGTACACAGCATATTGTACTCATCTCCCACCATGCCAGAGCAAATGAAATCAGCATGCCCGCCTGAAAGCTCAGGCAGCAGAGCAGGAGCGTCTGGGCTTCAGGAATGCTGTAAGCTGTGGTGTTTGTCCAAGAGGAGAGAGGAAGTTGACTCATCAGGGTTTTTTCAAGAGCCAGCTCCAGGAAAACAGAGAGGATGGAGCCCAGAGATACTGTACTGTGTTCCCAGAAAACATTATGATTAGCAGAAATTCTCTGTTATTTCTTAGGAAGATAACATTATGCTTTTGTTTGACCTATGGAAAAGTTACAAATAGCCCCTCTTCCATGCTAAAACGATCTGTAACTGATACAGGGAGTGGTCTGAAATGACAGTGGGTATCCATAAAGCTCAGTAAATATATCTTATTTATATAGTGTGGGGGCACATAGTGTACAGACGGGTGCTTTTGTCTGACACTGTTCAAAATATTCTCACTTTCTGCCCACACACACTTGAAGTCTTTCACTCTCAATCCAAGAAGGTAGAACTGACTCATCTGCGGTGACCCACACACATACTTAATATTAAGATGCATTTTTTTGAAGGGGAATGTGACACACAAATGACGACTATGAAAGGAGACACTCTGTAAGTTGTGATATCATATTGCTAACTACTGAAGCTTATAAACATAGTTTTAAGTTTTAGGAAAGGAGGAAGTTTGCGCATCTGTCTAGTCACTCTGTTGTTTCTGAAGCTGCTGCTGCTTCTTTTTAACCCCATTTGGTTTTAGACTTCATGATTACTAGAATACATCTCACAGCACGTTTCTCTGTTTTTTCAGAAAGTCCAGTCATTTTAGAGCTAAGGTTCAGTGTTACATTAAAAAAAAATATTTTGTGTTTAATCTTTAACACCTATAGACGTGTAATTTTCACATGACTCACTGTTATATCATTTTGTCTCTTCGGTTTAGAGTAGAGAGTAGTGAGAGTAGGTTTTTGGGCTGAATTCAGCATCAAAACAAAGAGTGACTGTACTCTGCATGCTGATGAGACCGGGGAATTTACTGTGATTTGAAAAGAGACCAAACATAAGCACGTTGGGGCAAAGCTATTATCCATTTCCAGCTGAATGGCAGCTGTGGTTGTAACAGCTGACACTTCTCTTCCACCCTCTGCAAGTTTCTTCAATCCCTGTCTAATACTGACAAGCCAGGCTTTGTATTGTTTGGGGATTTCACTTGCATCAGTGCAATCATCCCCGGTGTACACACACAAACTCTTTATAATGTCCCCTGCTTACTCTTAAACAACTGGCTCCTGACCTTGAACAGGTCCAGGAAACTTTGAGACAATAACACCACTATTTCATCCACGGACTGTATCTGGAAAAACAAGAGGAAATTCATTGAAGAAAAAAAAAGGTTTAAGATGAAAAGGGGCCAAAGTCAGCCAAGAGCCAATATGTGTGAGTCATTGATGGCGACTGTCCCAGGCCTGGAGAGGAATGAAAACAACAGCACCAGCAGCCCCATGGTGGCGGCCGTGCAGGCCTGTGAGGAGATGTTGGTTATTGGGATATCCTGGAGGTGTTAAGCGCTGCCTCCTGGCTTGACCCAAGTGTTTGTGGCCTCATTTAATGCTTTCTGACTGTTTTCCTGTGGGACCTAGGAAATTATTCCCCACCCTCATCCACGCCTCTGCTCAGAGACAGCAGCGATGACCACAACCACAACGAAACATCCCCAGAAAACCATAAGGAAAGAGACACAAAACCGAGGTGTGAATAAAAGCAGGGGTGCTTCCTGTAACCTCATTTCAACTCTTTTCATACAGCGTTGACAAGTTAGTACATTTACTCAAGTAGCCTACTGTACTGTACAATTTTGAGGTATTTGCACTTTACTTGAGTATTTCAATTTTATGCCACTTTATTGGTAAGTGTTGAAATTAATTAATATAGTTACTTTTCAGATTTTACATAATAAGCTTATAAAATACAATATAGACTATGGTAAAGATGAAACCAGTGATTCCCAATGTATCTTGACCCCATTCAAGAAATAGAGATATCCTATATATGGTATTTACTTGCTTTCTGATGTACAGTACAGGCCAAAAGTTTGGACACACCTTCTCATTCAATGCGTTTCCTTTATTTTCATGACTATTTACATTGTAGATTCTCACTAAAGGCATCAAAACTATGAATAAACACATGTGGAATTATGTACTTAACAAAAAAGTGTGAAATAATTGAAAACATGTCTTATATTCTAGTTTCTTCAAAGTAGCCACCCTTTGCTCTGATTACTGCTTTGCACACTCTTGGCATTCTCTTGAGGTAGTCACCTGAAATGGTTTTCCAACAGTCTTGAAGGAGTTCCCAGAGATGCTTAGCACTTGTTGGCCTTTTGCCTTCACTCTGCGGTCCAGCTCACCCCAAATCAACTCGATTGGGTTGAGGTCCGGTGACTGTGGAGGCCAGGTCATCTGGCACAGCACTCCATCACTCTCCTTCTTGGTCAAATAGCCCTTACACACCCTGGAGGTGTGTTTGGGGTCATTGTCCTGTTGAAAAATAAATGATGGTCGAACTAAACGCAAACCGGATGGGATGGCATGTCGCTGCAGGATGCTGTGGTAGCCATGCTGGTTCAGTATGCCTTTAATTTTGAATAAATCCCCAACAGTGTCACCAGCAAAGCACCCCCACACCATCACACCTCCTCCTCCATGCTTCATGGTGGGAACCAGGCATGTAGAATCCATCCGTTCACCTTTTCTGTGTTGCACAAAGACACGGCGGTTGGAACCAAAGATCTCAAATTTGGACTCGTCAGACCAAAGCACAGATTTCCACTGGTCTAATGTCCATTCCTTGTGTTTCTTGGCCCAAACAAATCTCTTCTGCTTGTTGCCTCTCCTTAGCAGTGGTTTCCTAGCAGCTACTTGACCATGAAGGCCTGATTCGCGCAGTCTCCTCTTAACAGTTGTTCTAGAGATGTGTCTGCTGCTAGAACTATGTGTGGCATTCAGCTGGTCTCTAATCTGAGCTGCTGTTAACCTGCGATTTCTGAGGCTGGTGACTCTGATGAACTTATCCTCAGCAGCAGTGGTGAGTCTTGGTCTTCCTTTCCTGGGGCGGTCCTCATGTGAGCCAGTTTCATTGTAGCGCTTGATGGTTTTTGCGACTGCACTTGGGGACACATTCAAAGTTTTCGCAATTTTCCGGACTGACTGACCTTCATTTGTTAAAGTAATGATGGCCATTCGTTTCCCTTTACTTAGCTGATTGGTTCTTGCCATAACATGATTTCTAACAGTTGTCCAATAGGGCTGTCGGCTGTGTATCAACCTGACTTCTGCACAACACAACTGATGGTCCCAACCGCATTAATAAGGGAAAAAATTCCACTAATTAACCCTGACAAGGCATACCTGTGAAGTGAAAACCATTTCAGGTGACTACCTCATGAAGCTCATTGAGAGAACACCAAGGGTTTGCAGCGCTATCAAAAAAGCAAAGGGTGGCTACTTTGAGGAAACTAGAATATAAAACATGTTTTAAGTTATTTCACACTTTTTTGTTAAGTACATAATTCCATATGTGTTCATTCATAGTTTTGATGCCTTCGGTGAAAATCTACAATGTAAATAGTCATGAAAATAAAGAAAACGCATTGAATGAGAAGGTGTGTCCAAACTTTTGGCCTGTACTGTAGATCCACCAAAGAGACATTTCCCTCTAAAACCTTTCAGACGGTTTCACTTAAATAATAGTTTGAGACCCATATATATGAGGATATAAGATATTATCCAATAGTTCCTAATAAAGTAGCAGATGTATCTTGTGACCCTTTTGGAGGGGACTGGCGGCCAATAGATTGAGAACAACTGGACTAAACTTCTTAAATGTATTAAGGATTTGAAACTAGCGCAACCTTGATCAGTTACAACAATAACATGCTTTGAATTGATTAGTAATAGTAACAATCTCAACCTAATATATTATTGACAGGTCCAGTGTTCTACAGAATGAATACTTGTTCATGTTCATCCTTCTATACTTTGAAGTTTGAATGCAGAACTTTTAGTATTTTTTACAGTTTTGTATTGGTACTGCTTTCTGGCAGAGAGCGTTAGCTAGCTAGATGAAAAGCTCAATAACATTATCACATATGTCCAGTAATATAACTTGCTAACTACTGAACTTTAGAAGTGCTGGTAGGACAGAGTCAGGCTAGCTGTTTTCCCTGTGTTTCGTGTGGTAATAAGCTATGTTTACCAGCTATATAACTTCATATTTAGCTAGCTTAACTAACTTACTATCAATCTTCTCATCTAACTGTCCACCAGAAAGTGAATAAGCCAATTCCCAAAAAAGTTTAACTACTCTTTTAACCTAACTAGGTGAGTACTACTTGTGACTATCACCTCTAACTCCATAATGCACACCTAAAATCATGTATTGTGCTCATAGACTGTCAAAGACTGAGCCCTAGTGACATCTACAGGTCTGTCCCAGTGACTGACCCCAGCGCTGGTCCAGTCCAGGGTGTGTGACCCAGTGTATGTGGGCAGTCGATGAAGGAGGAATGTGAGAGTGGGAAGACTCAAAGGGGGGCATTCTTGTGACCTACAAATGGACGACAGAAAAGATTTTGTGCTCCCGGGTGACAAAGACAAGCATGAAGACAGAGCTGATTATTCAAAACGGGCTGTGATGAAATCTCTGTGATGTCAGCACTGCCGGGCCTGGTGTCATTTTCACTTAATGTAATTTGGATGGAAAGTTATTGTTCAACACTGACAGCCCCATGAGTTTTAGTTCTATGTAAGCCCACTGATTCTAGTCTCTCATATTAGTATCTGTGGTATCGTTTAGAAGATTTTAGGTAATTTTAGTTTTATACAGTCTATGGTAATAACACATTCACACAACATCAGATTTGTAAATCATTTACAACAACTCTCTTTCAGTTCAGCTGTGGAATAAAGATAAGATAACATAAGATAAGATACATGTTTAGCAATCACCCGTAGGGGAATACCACAATGCAATATCATTATCCCCTTACGTTAAGTTTAAATTCAGGGTTAAAGTATATGTGATTAGCCAAAATCCTCAAATTTAATAAAATGGCCTTTCCCTATATGTGTCTACATGTGAATTTTAGGCCAAATAGCACTGACACACAGGTATCTCATGTTTATTTTATTTTTGGCAAATATATTGGTTCAATCTCCTGTATTTTTGTAATATATAATTTTCCCTTTTTGAGTTTTTTTTTGTGTGTGTTTTCTTACCTTTGCAAATAGATAAACTCATTGAACAACCAAAACCAGCATTGCTTAATTTATTGCTAAAATTGCTGATGTTCCACAGCTGCTGATTATCATCCAGCTAAAACCAAATAAAATCCATGCAAAAAATTCCCCTCATAAAGTAACAAGGTAGAGCAGCCAATGATACTGTATTTAGGTCCAGTAAACATGAAATTGACTCGAGGTGAGGATACTCAGTGATGTCAGGATGCTGCCCTCCAGTGGTAAATCAGTTCACAAATACCGGTTTCTATCCACAGTGCTGACACCGATGGTGAATCATGCAAAGTGGTACTCATCAGGTTGAAAATTTTGAGTTCAGAAGATACAAACCAACCTTTTTTCTTTTTCTTTTAAGCACTTTAAATTTGATTGAGTTTTTGGATTTGAAACAAAGATTCAAAGACAGACTTTTATTTGTGAAAAGCTTGTGCAGTGAAATGTAGGGTTGCATACTCTTGACGATGTGCTAAAAAGGCTGGTGTCCAAAAAAGAATGTGTGTTAAAATAGAAGTAAAACTAAGAACTAAAAAAAGAGATACAAAATTTAGACTTAGAGTTGGCATGGTGTACTCAGACATGTACTATACAAATTATATTCCATATTCTCATAATTAGGCTACTCTTAAGCATCTGATTGATTAATGTAAATGGTCCACTTTTCCCACTTTCTTTCAAAAATACTTTGAGTCAAGAGGTTTTACCATTGTGTACATTTCCAGAACAATACTAGGGCATTAGTTTTTCTTTGGAGGATGTGCTTTACATTATGTCTTGTTGTGTTAAAGCAAAGTGTAGGTCTTTTCACAGGAGACACTAACAGTGGCTTTGTTATATCAAGTATACTGGTGTGACAGTGAGTCAGCATGCACAATACGAGGACCTTCAAACCAAGCAGTTAAAGGGGAGTCAGCCCTCATTCCTTTTATTATTTGCACCTGTGCTTTTCCTACTGTGTATGTCAAAATGTCTTCTGTGCAGAAGGGTTATTAGTCAGGTACAGTGAGGAAAATAAGTATTTGAACACCCTGCTATTTTGCAAGTTCTCCCACTTAGAAATCATGGAGGGGTCTGAAATTGTCATCGTAGGTGCATGTCCACTGTGAGACATAATCTAAAAAAAATAACAAATAAAATTCCAGAAATCACAATGTATGATTTATTATTTATTTATGATGTATGACTATTTATTTGTATGATACAGCTGCAAATACGTATTTGAACACCTGAGAAAATCAATGTTAATATTTGGTACAGTAACCTTTGTTTGCAATTACAGAGGTCAAACATTTCCTGTAGTTTTTCACCAGGTTTGCACACACTGCAGGAGAAACACGGAGTTTGAGCTCCCTCCAAAGATTCTCTATTGGGTTTAGGTCTGGAGACTGGCTAGGCCACGCCAGAACCTTGATATGCTTCTTACAGAGCCACTCCTTGGTTATCCTGGCTGTGTGCTTTGGGTCATTGTCATGTTGGAAGACCCAGCCTCGACCCATCTTCAATGCTCTAACTGAGGGAAGGAGGTTGTTCCCCAAAATCTCGCAATACATGGCCCCGGTCATCCTCTCCTTAATGCAGTGCAGTCGCCCTGTCCCATGTGCAGAAAAACACCCCCAAAGCATGATGCTACCACCCCCATGCTTCACAGTAGGGATGGTGTTCTTGGGATGGTA
>NC_060157.1:8160300-8162314 GCF_021292245.1 Micropterus dolomieu
TCTGCTGCTAGAACTCTGTGTGGCATTCAGCTGGTCTCTAATCTGAGCTGCTGTTAACCTGCGATTTCTGAGGCTGGTGACTCGGATGAACTTATCCTCAGCAGCAGAGGTGACTCTTGGTCTTCCTTTCCTGGGGCGGTCCTCATGTGAGCCAGTTTCATTGTAGCGCTTGATAGTTTTTGCGACTGCACTTGGGGACACATTCAAAGTTTTCGCAATTTTCCGGACTGACTGACTGGCCACTCATTTCCCTTTACTTAGCTGATTGGTTCTTGCCATAATATGATTTCTAACAGTTGTCTAATAGGGCTATCGGCTGTGTATCAACCTGACTTCTGCACAACACAACTGATGGTCCCAACCCCATTAATAAGGGAAAAAATTCCACTAATTAACCCTGACAAGGCACACCTGTGAAGTGAAAACCATTTCAGGTGACTACGTCATTAAGCTCATTGAGAGAATGCCAAGGGTTTGCAGCGCTATCAAAAAAGCAAAGGGTGGCTACTTTCAGGAATCTAAAATACAAGACATGTTTTCAGTTATTTCACACTTTTTTGTTAAGTACACAATTCCATATGTGTTCATTCATAGTTTTGATGCCTTCAGTGAGAATCTACAATGTAAATAGTCATGAAAATAAAGAAAACGCATTGAATGAGAAGGTGTGTCCAAACTTTTGGCCTGTACTGTGTGTATATATATATATATATATATATATATTAAAACAAAACTAACTGTGATGGAAAAATCATCACTTATTTATGTTGTTTACTTTGAGATGAATGATTCAGCTACTGATTCGGAAAACTGAACACAGATACTTGTGGTGAGTTCAAGGCTAGAAAAAGTAACTGAGATGACACAATCGCGATGTAAACAACTTCACAAACTGTTCATAAACAACTCGAAACTCCGGAGTGTTTGAATGGTCTCCTGAAGGACACTTTAACCACTGGATCCTTGACAGACTGTGGCAGCTCTTTTCTATTCCTGGAACGAGCGCAATTACACTGATGGACAAATGAGGGAAAAATGGAAGGAAAGAAAGGACTATTTGTTCTGCCTGGAAATTAAAGTTGGAGTGGAAAAAACAGTTTGTGTGGTGGTTGATATAAAGTATTAGCACTGACGGACCAGAAATACTTCACTGACCATAGACGCTACAGAATTAGAACCTACGGGAGTCTTCCATTGTGTAGGAAGGGAAAGTAGAGGGGATAGAAATGTCAATCTCTTTGCATTTCCGTCCATTTTTTAATGAGTAGGAAGCTTACATTTGAAAAAGGAATTACACACCCACCTGTCTTGGTGTACATATGTGTACAGTTTAAAAAGGGGCCTTTTGCAAACATGGAAAAAGAAATGAGCTGTGCCATTCAATTAAACTCACACCTCCACCTCCGGCGTTAATCATAGCCACTTTAGATAGACAAACACAAAGATAGTTGAAGGGTTAGATTGTATATGAGCATCTATTGGCCCAGAGATCCATATCATTTGCATAATTATGAACAGTAGATATGGTTGTCATGGGAAACAGACTGGTGATATGTGAGAGAAATGGAGAGTGCTGCGATGCTGAGCAACATCAGCAATGAACGATGTATTTTAGCAGAGGTGGGAAAATCCTCTTTAATCTTGGCTAAATGATCCAAATAAATTGTAATTTACATCCAAAAATCAAGTTGTGAATTTGTTAACTGTCATCACATTTCTTAATATGTTTAGATTTCAATAAACATCAGCCGTGTAGTTGATTAAAGCTGAATGGTGTTGGATGTGCGGGGTTTATGAGTTAAGTAAATGAATCGCCAATCTTTCACTGACATGCTATGCCAGCGCTTGCGATGTGGACTAAACAACGGACAATATAAGCTGTCTGAACCTAATCTGACCAAATGGCAGAGGAAACACAAAAAGTAAACAGCTGAAATCCACTCAACATAACTCAGCCTACCCTCAAGCCAAAAAACCTGCTCCTGATTACAGCAGGAAGCACACCAAGTCATAA
>NC_060157.1:8162334-8187273 GCF_021292245.1 Micropterus dolomieu
GTCTGGAGACTGGCTAGGCCACGCCAGAACCTTGATATGCTTCTTACAGAGCCACTCCTTGGTTATCCTGGCTGTGTGCTTTGGGTCATTGTCATGTTGGAAGACCCAGCCTCGACCCATCTTCAATGCTCTAACTGAGGGAAGGAGGTTGTTCCCCAAAATCTCGCAATACATGGCCCCGGTCATCCTCTCCTTAATGCAGTGCAGTCGCCCTGTCCCATGTGCAGAAAAACACCCCCAAAGCATGATGCTACCACCCCCATGCTTCACAGTAGGGATGGTGTTCTTGGGATGGTACTCATCATTCTTCTTCCTCCGAACACGGTTAGTGGAATTATGACCAAAAAGTTCTATTTTGGTCTCATCTGACCACATGACTTTCTCCCATGACTCCACTGGATCATCCAAATGGTCAACTTAAGACGGGCCTTGACGTGTGCCGGTTTAAGCAGGGGAACCTTCCGTGCCATGCGTGATTTCAAACCATGACGTCTTAGTGTATTACCAACAGTAACCTTGGAAACGGTGGTCCAAGCTCTTTTCAGGTCATTGACCAGCTCCTCCCGTGTAGTTCTGGGCTGATTTCTCACCTTTCTTAGGATCATTGAGACCCCACGAGGTGAGATCTTGCATGGAGCCCCAGTCCGAGGGAGATTGACAGTCATGTTTAGCTTCTTCCATTTTCTAATGATTGCTCCAACAGTGGACCTTTTTTCACCAAGCTGCTTGGCAATTTCCCCGTAGCCCTTTCCAGCCTTGTGGAGGTGTACAATTTTGTCTCTAGTGTCTTTGCACAGCTCTTTGGTCTTGGCCATGTTAGTAGTTGGATTCTTACTGATTGTATGGGGTGGACAGGTGTCTTTATGCAGCTAACGACCTCAAACAGGTGCATCTAATTTAGGATAATAAATGGAGTGGAGGTGGACATTTTGAAGGCAGACTAACAGGTCTTTGAGAGTCAGAATTCTAGCTGATAGACAGGTGTTCAAATACTTATTTGCAGCTGTATCATACAAATAAAGAGTTAAAAAATCATACATTGTGATTTCTGGATTTTTTTTTTAGATTATGTCTCTCACAGTGGACATGCACCTACGATGACAATTTCAGACCCCTCCATGATTTCTAAGTGGGGGAACTTGCAAAATAGCAGGGTGTTCAAATACTTATTTTCCTCACTGTATCTGTCTCCTTTTGCTGTCTCTACAATGTTCCAACCAATTTAAAAACAACATTTTACCCATTCAATTTTAAGACATAAAAGTAATTTTAAAATATTATAAAGCAATGGAAAATAACAATATTCTCCTTGAACTGGCCAGAATTTGTTACTAAGTTCTCTCTCTCTCTATATATAAACTAAATAAGGCTTTAATGATCAAAAAGGAATGAACTCTGAGATGAGATTCACAGCCAGCAGCATTGACAATAGTGATTCAGTAACCCGTAAATAAGCAGAAATCCTACAGCTGAATTTTTAGCTCCGACCAGAAAGTCAACACAAGCCAAGTGTTAATGAGCAGTCATGCTGTTAGATGATCTTTCTAAAAAGTTAAAAGCGTGTACGACTGAATGTGTGGTGAAGGACAGTCTTGTTAACCATCTGATGTCTTATGGTGCAGCTTACAGTAACTGCTCAAGTTATGGTGTGCAGTATGATATTAAATTTAACTCTAGAAAAGAGTGTTGTCATGATTGCTAAAGCCACGGAGGATCAGAAGCAAAATTTTTCTTCATTCTTTATGGCAGACCAAGTGCTAAATGTGGTGAGCAAAGTAAGATATTTAGGTCAAATAATCAGGAATGATCTATGTGATGACGATGATGCGCAGCGCTAGTGTTGAAAACTATTTGCACAAGCCAATATGCTGAAATGCAAATTTCATGTGTGTTCTGATTATGTTAAAACAGCCATTTTATGAGCCTACTGTACTCCACTTGTGGTGTAAAAAAAGCTTCAGGTGGCATTTAATGATGCATTTAGGATCTTGCTCAAGTTGGACAAATGCAAGTCATATGTTTGTGACTAGTAATTTCCCCACCTTCCATGTGTTTTAATCACTGTGGACTTGTGAACTGCAATGATTATGTCCCTATGTTGTTATCCTCACATTGTATTTTTTTAATACTGATATGGACGTACTACATGTCTCAAATAAAGTTACATATCATTGAAATTTAAGCTGTCAGCTGCTGCTAAATGTGGAATCTAAATCTGTCCACTGTCCTATATAAATAGTTGATTTGTATCTGATTATATCTGATTCACAGTTATTTGTTATATTTGATCTGATTGTTTTGGCCACTTTCAAGATTCATGTTGCAGGAAGAATCTGCTGAAGAGCATTTCAGTCAGTGCTTTATAAAAAAACAAATACCAGTAATTACTGGTACTGGTATAATCAGTAATTATTAAACATTATAATTAAATATAATTAAAGGAGAAGTTTCAAGCCCTCTTATAGTCAGCTGGTCAGGGCAGTGCTCAGTACATGCCCTCAGGCTCAACAAAGATAAGAGTCAAAGATATCCTGCTTACAAGATCAGTTTCAACCACGTAGTTTAAGATCACTACTCATAGTCTATCTCCAGGAAAGTCTAGTGTGGGTTTAAAAAGCATTTGCTAAAATAAGGTTTTAGAAGCTCTTTACAGTTGTGATTTGACTGCAGTAGCGTCATTAGACAAATTACACAGCTAATGTGAATAATTTGGATTTTTATTTCTGTACAAATCTGTCAACTATACAGATAAGAACCTATGTATTGTCATCAGTGGTGGAAACTAAGTACATTACTCAAGCACAGTAAGAACAGTTTTGAAATCAAAAGTGAACTAGAACTAGAGTTACACTTGTCAAGTTCCCATATTCCACCCCCAGATGGAGCATGAACAGTATAGCTATGTGTTACATCCTCCCATTGGTGCTAACACATAGTGCAAACATCAGCAAAGGTCAAAAACGCTGAAGTGACAACAGACATAAAGGATAAGATGTCACTTGCTCCTGTACTGAAGTATCCAGAGACAAATTGTCTCGTAGTACACAGTCATATAACTTGTCACAGCCAATAAAAACATAGTGACAACTCTGTTATTATACACAATATTGAGTTAAACACAATGGACAGTAAAGGCTTTGGAGAGGAGGAGTGGAGGATAAGGTCATAGCTGAAGTGATCTGTATGTCTTTTATGTGTGTGCCTTTTTTCATTTGAGACAGGAAAGTGGAACCCGATAAGGACAGTGGTGACTTAAGACTTGTGGAGCGATAGAAAACTGTATCATGTGTTTTGTAAAAAAAGAAAAAGAAAAGAGGAAGAGTCACAAGGAGACCTAGTCATGTTTCCGTCATGGGCACAGCAGCTTCTCCAAATATGTCAATTTCATGGTCTGTAAATTCTGGTTTTTGCAACAGATTCCATATTGTGGTATTGAAGGGGTCAGAGAGATTATCCCTCACATTGTGTGCAGACTTTCTTTTGCTTTCACATGTTTGTTTCATATGTATCTTTGTTCTATGATATAGTGTCTACCAGTACAACAATGTGATTGGAAATTTAGTGAGAATATTTTTAATGAAGTGTCAAAGAAAGGCATTTTTGTTAATGCCTCTAACACAGGAGTGTTAACATTAACAAAAATGCCTTTCTTTCTTTATTCCTGTAATTAGAATAGACCAGATCAAACTGTCCAAGATACATCACAACAGATATAATAAAGTCAATTGTCTCCACTGGGGATTTACAAACTAGTGACAAATTAATGGAAAAACATGAATATGTGAAAGAATCAGTGGAGAAATAAAATGAATGCAGATGTTTCCATAGGTGGTCACAAAAAATATTTTTATTATGTGAATTATTTACTACTACAGCCTTCACAGTTGCCAGATCTCAACCTAGTGGGAGATTTTGGAGTACTCTCTTCAGAACCATCTTCAAAACACCAAATGGGTGAATATCTTTTAGGAAAATGGCTTTCCATCCCTCCAGCAGAGTTAATTACTTAGCTTTTAGCCATGTTAGCAGAGTGGCTCTAGGGATGGCAATGTTATTCGGTCAGTCAGTCCAAAACGTCCTATATCTCATAAACTAGGCTACCAGATGGACTGATGTGAAATATTTTGTACAGGCATTCATTGTCCCCAGAGGATGAATCCTAATGTCTTTGGAGATCCATTGACTCTAGCGCCACCATGAGGTTGATATTTGTGGTTCTGAGTGAAATATCTCAACAACTATTGGATGATTTTCCATGACAATCATGCTCCCTGTAGGATGAGTTTTAATGACTTAACTTTTCCTCCAGCGTCATCATCAGGTCAGACTTTTAATTTGTCCTTCAAAAAATAATAATATTCCCATCAGCCTCAGCTGTAGGCTACTTTGAGTAATGCGCTAACCTATGCTAGTGAACATTGTAAACTTTAAAGCTGCATGAAATGTGCATTTTTGTCATTGTGAGCATGTCAGCATGCTGATGTTGGCATTCAGCTCAAAGCACTACTGTGCCTAAGCGTAGCCTCATAGAGCATCGTGACTTTAGACTCAGCTGTATGTCATTGACATCTGTTGATGCTGCTTTTTAAAATACACTGAGTGACCACCAGAAAATTAGTGACCACCACAAAGTACAGCTTCTGAATATACCACTGGATTGAGTCAAGTAGGCTTCACTAAAATGTAACTTTTAAAGCAAGGCTTTTGCATTGCATTGCTTTACATCATACAGCTGTTTCTATATTTCAGGACACTCAGTGTATAAGAACAACTCCATAAACATTAAATATTACATCAAGTGCACACATAAATAAAACACACAGCAAAACACATACAGATACACACACACACAAAGAAATGATCACACATGTACACAAACCTGACTTCATATCATATTGCAGGGATCCAAACAATCCACACCCTGGACACCCATAAAAGCATAAATGTGACTACTTAGCACGAAGAAGCCAGTGGGCACAAAGGCATGTTTGAACCTAATGACCTTGTGCTGGAGTTCCCGATGTTCTACCCCCTGGGAGAATCTGATATTTGTGGTGCAGAACACGAGTTGTGCCAGACACAAATTTATCTGCAAGTTATAAAACAGACTGCTCGTAGATGGACTAAAGTGGCAGGTGTTGCTGAATTCCCGTCATGTTCTCAGTGTGTTTTCGCTCAGTGTCAATGCTGAGGTACGTATGAGACGAAAGCGCCATAATGGATTTTGTTAGGTCAACCACAGGCTTGTTCTTATCCTCTTCATATTCAAGATAAGATCACTTTCATTGCACTTTTTCACAGATCTTTCTTTTTCAGCGGTGCACTAATAGATTGCCTTATATTAGATATCAGAATATTCTATACGATAACACTCACAATACCATCTAAATAGAACAGGAAATGTGACCCATCCCTGGAGGGTGTCCATACACTGAGTATAACTGGTAATGAATGGATGATACGACCTATACTTAATCTGTGTTAACTTCAACTCAGGGCTAAAATCAACAATAATTGTGAATAAACTATGGAAACCCCTCAAGTTTGGAAAAAGATGCAAAGCACAGCTCATAGCATCATCACTGCCTCATTTATATCTGTATGCAAACTACGATCTGATAGACAGCTTTCCTTCCGACAGCTGTAACTGTAAATTGGCCTATCAGATGAAAAAACTTTGTTATCAATGTCATTACAATGCTGACCTCCCTAATGGATCCCCCACAGTTCAACTAGCCGCTGATAGTGGATTTTAAATTTGATGTTAAGCTGGAGAAATCTCACAGGCGTGTTTTCATGGTATGACTACTTTGGGCTTCTACACAATGACAAACATCTTTACAATTCAAAAATAGCACTCTGGAGGAGCAACAGGTGGTGATGGTGGGTGGAGCTCTGGCTATATACATGTGGTAATACATAACAAGAATGTGTGTCTGACCAGTTGCACATGAAAGACCACATTTCTTAGACATCACATTATAACGTCCAAACTCTGACAACCACTACACACACAGATCACAACTGACAACAACTGTCCTCCCAGCAAATATCTTGAAGTTGTTCGCTTTCATCTGAATCTGCACCCAAAAGAGATCCAAAGACAGTTTCTTGTTGTGAAAATGCGCCCTGTGTTCAATAACCTATATCAGATAACTAGTGACATGCGCGCAGACGCAGAAAGACCCAGCCAGTGCTGGCCTGACATCACAGAAGCCCAGTCATTCACAAGGGGGGTAAAGCCCTTCACTTGGACGGTGATTAGTTTCGACTGCAGACAGCAACGAGTGGCTCAGGAGCCAAAAATGTGTACCGTCCGGCGTCCAAGAATGTTGTCTTGAACTCGATGGCAGCCATATAACTCTTGATCTTCTTGCAAGAATGACATTAAACAGGCAGCAAAAACAAGGTACTGTACTGCTCCCATCAACAAATAAGAGTTATTCCCTTTAATAAAAGTATACAGCATTTTTTAAATCACAATTTCAGCTTGATGTGTGTGTGTGTGTGTGTGTGTGTGTGTGTCTGTGTGTGGCCTGGCTGCATCCTCTGTTGCACCAGATTGTGAAAAGCTCTTTCTCTCACATGAGGCCAGCATGGTGTTATGAATGACATTCAGGGACAGAGATCATTAGTGTGGGTAAAATAATTGTTTGAGAAAAACCAAACTCCAGGTGGAAAGAGAAGTGAAGGTGTGGGATCATACAAAAGGCCTCCAAAGACTATGAGTGTGCAAATAAATGTAATAAATGTAGGTTTCTGAATGACAGTAATCAACATGTCTTAATTTGTTTCATTATAGCTTTTGACAGGACCTCATATAAGAGGTAGACACAATAATTTGAACACCATACTTGTTTTTCCCACTCCGTGCAATGTGCATCATTTTTCTATGCTGGAATACTACCTGGTCCCAGATTTTGTGTGGTAATTTTAAACAAAAATTAATTTAAGAATGTGTGATAAAGAAGCACAAAATTCAGATAACAAAAGCGTATCAGCAATATTTTGACAAAGGGATCCTCTGGCAGACACCCACCTTAAGGCCCTCATGTCAGAGGATACAGTGCTTTTTGATGCATATTCAAATACATTGATAAATTAAACTACCACAAACCAGTTCACACATAGTTAACTAAGAGCGGTTATTGACCCCATGACTTCTGGAGACCTGGGAGAGTTCAATACTTTACCCAACTCCTTCCCTGTATAAAGCATGTGCTGGTATTTTTGTCATCTATTCTTTGGTACACACCATATCAGATTAAAAAAAAACAAAAAAACAGTTTAAAGCAATATTTCCATAAGACAACAGGAATGCATTTTTTTCTCTTCTATAAATAGAAAAACGTCTAATCTGCTGTGACTTCCTGTTTATAAATCGTAAAATCATATTTTTCCATTTTATCAGCAAAACTCTCTACTGCACAACAAAGAGACACTTGTGTGAATTTATATAATTCAGTAGTGACCACGCAGACTGGCAGACTTGATATATTGAGCTGGCAGACTCTGCCTCAAGTTAAATTCAGCTTTATCGAGTATAATTTGGGCGCGCGTGTCTGTGTGTGTGTGTGTTTCAGGAGGACAATGCTGCGGTTCTTCACTGTACGCGCGTCAACGGAATCCCGGAGTGCGTCATTGAGCGTCTATTCTCTTGAACGCGCGCTGTGATTGGCCGGGGACTGGAAATCTCCCCGCCCACCGACCAGCCTTGTATGGAAACCTTTCTCTGGCGTCACGGGAACAATAAAGTAATAGTATAAAACTGTTGCCGAGTTGCGAGTGCAGGGACTCTCTCGTCAGCTGGGAAACACTGAAGATGACTTACGGTCGTTTGTGGAGTACAGACTGTTCAAAACACTTGTAGACGCACCTAACAGGTAAGATATATTTATGCTTTTTTAATACAGTAGAAATGAATGCGGAAACTCATTGACTTATTTTTAAATACTCGTATTATATTCGGAAATTATTAAATCGATCAGAAAGCAGCTGCCCCTCCTACATTTTTTGCTCAGAAAGCAAAGTGTTTGCATAAATAGGCTATATAGTATTTTGGCATCTATTTATATCTGTACCAAAACGTTTGGAAATGGAAAGTTTGGAAATTAAAGTGCACCAGGGAGGCTGTCCCAGTGTTTACCATATTTAACATGTCATGGCACTGTGCCCATGTTTAAAAGTCAGCCCCACTTGGTGTACCTTGCAGGCATGTGCAGCTTACCATATTTAGCCTACTGTATAGTAATGATAAGGATGAGGATGCTTGTTCATTTCTATGCAGTTTGTCTTGCTTGAGGCAAGGCTGTCTGGTTTACCCTCCGGTTTACTGTATGGCAATTGGTTTATGGGAAAGAAAAAAAAAAGAAGGAAAGAAAGAAAGAAAAGAAAAAACAGTCAAATCACATTTAAATCTAACTTTAAAAATGTAACTTTGTTTGAGTATTTGGGGATATGCATTAAAACATAATATAAACTGACATAACAACTTACAGAGGGCACTGCATTATTACCTTATCTTGAAGCCTGAACTACCATACAGCAAACCTGGGCCTGTACAGTATTCCAGCACAGAAATATTAAATACAGTGCACAGAAAGAGGGTAAATGAGGGCAAGCCACAAATTTTTGCCACAGGGACCCATAGCAACTTAATTCAGCCATGGCTTTGGAAATTTCAGATACAGATCTGGAAAACAAGCTAGTTTGGCTCTAACATTTTTGATTGCATCTTTTTCAGTCTTGAAAGCCATGACTTGCATACACCCCCAGCATGGTTCTCCACTCTATGAGAGCAATCTTGGCAGCTCGGAGCTTCAAACCGCAGACTTCATCTCCAGGCCGGTTGTCAATATGAGCAGCTCACAGGACCACCTCTCTGCTTCATCCCTGCCAAACATCAGCTCTCTGGTGGGCACTCAGGCGGGCGAGTTAGACGCATATTCATGTCAGTTCACTGCAGCCCCTGCCCACGTCACTCCGTCGTCTGGACAGGAGACCCCCTTCAAGATGGATGACTTCCAGGTTTACGGCTGCTACCCTGGAGCGTTCACTCTCAGTTACCCAGACGAGGATGTGTCCCCTGCTGGATCAGATTATTTCGGCAGCCCCGCATCAGCCTCGTCCCCTTCAACCCCCGGGTTCCAGAGTCAGCATGCGTCCAACTGGGATTCAGCCTTCGGGCCATACTCACCCGGTCTAGGATATTGGCCGGCAGAGGAGACCGCAGTGCCACATGCGCCCTCTTTCTTCACTTTTGGCTCAGGTTCTGTGGAGGATATGACTCACATAGGTCAACAACACTTAGGAGAGCAGGATCCTTTCTCTTTGACCCACCCTCACCCATCAGTACTGAACTTTCCTGCCTTGGTGATGGAGCATGCACATAGCCTCAATAACACTGACCAGCTGGATGGAAGCTTATCACCCAAGTTAAAAAGTCCAGGCGGAAATGAGGGCTGCTGTGCTGTGTGCGGGGACAACGCCTCCTGTCAGCATTATGGGGTTCGCACCTGTGAGGGATGTAAAGGGTTTTTCAAGGTAATAAAATCTGACTTGTCTATGCATGAATTAATCTATTTCTACACAGAGATGGAAAAAATGTGACTGAATGCGTGATCCAACTGTATATTTTGTGCCTCTTTTTGACAGATTTAGAGTGACTGTTCTTTTTATTTCACAGCGGACAGTACAAAAGAATTCCAAGTATGTTTGTCTTGCAAACAAGGACTGTCCTGTGGACAAGAGAAGGCGGAATCGTTGCCAGTTCTGTCGTTTCCAGAAGTGTCTATCTGTAGGCATGGTGAGGGAAGGTAAGTTTGGTACAAACTTGGTGGTAGAAATGGGACAGTGGCGCTGAACTAAAACAGTAACAGTTGATGTCGCCATTTTTTTTCCAGTTGTGAGAACAGATAGCCTGAAAGGACGAAGAGGCCGCTTGCCTTCCAAGCCCAAAGTCACCCAGGATGTGACAAACACTGTGTCTCCAGTGAGCATGATTGCTTCACTTGTGAGGGCTCACATCGACTCAAACCCCAGCGTTGGGAAACTGGATTACTCCGAGGTAAAAAATAAAATCCCTCTTTGGGAAATTCTTTGGGAATACCCGATTACCCCTTTAAGCATCTGTTTGAACTTCTCTGCTGTGTGCAATTTCAGTACAAAGAGATAGAAGTCAGTCAGAACCAGAAAGAGGATGCCAGTGACATCAAACGATTTTACGACTTACTCACAGCCTCCATGGAGGTCATCAGGAAGTGGGCAAAGAGCATCCCAGGTTTCTCTGAGTTCTGCTCAGAAGACCAGAAACTGCTGCTGGAATCTGCATTTGTTGAGCTCTTCATCTTGCGTCTTGCATATCGGTGAGGGCAGCTCCCTACCAAACTTTTGCTATAGAATTAGGCAATAGCAATAAATTCACAATGTAACAGATTCATTTAATCATGTTTAGTATACTACTTAGATGCATAAAATCAACAAATATTGTTTTTTCTTTTTGAAGTTCCAGTCCTGAAATAGATAAGCTCATCTTCTGCAATGGAGCTGTGCTTCACAAATCGCAATGTGTCCGAGGCTTTGGGAACTGGATTGACTCCATCTTAGAGTTTTCTCAAACCCTCCATCGCATGAAGTTAGACGTTTCCTCCTTCTCCTGCCTCACAGCCCTGGTCATAATCACTGGTAAAAGCTTCAGTCATCCTTTTAACACATCTAACTTTAGATTGATGTCAGATATTTTTATTCAGCAAAGGACAACAGTTTGCACGAGGGGTCTGGTTTCATTGGTGTGGACAAGGCAGTTACACAACACAGGATTGACACGACCTCACGTATAATACAGAGAAGACGCAATATATCACAGCAGTCTTAACATAACCACAATGCAGGTTTACATTTAAGGCCAAGGAACTGTTCCAATGTAGCTGCACTAACACCGCTGACACTTGTGTGTGTGTCCAATGTAGCACTGTAGAATTCCTCTTAATATACACAGAACAAGATTATAAATGCAACACTTTTGTTTTTGCCCCCAGTGTTCATGAGCTGAACTCAAAGATCTAACATTCTCTATGTTGACAAAAGGCCTATTTCTTTCAAATATTGTTCCCAAATCTGTCAAAATCTGTGTTAGTGAACACTTCTCCTTTGCCAAGACAATCCATCCAGCTCACTGGTGTGGCATATCAAGATGCTGATCAGCATGGGTATTGCACAAGTTGCAGTCAGGTCGAGACCCCAATGAAGACGATGAGCATGCAGATTAGCTTCCCTGAGGTGGTTTCTGACAGTTTGTGCAGAAATTCTTTGGTTATGCAAACAAATTGTTGCAGCAGCTGTCTGGGTGGCTGGTCTCAGACAATCTTGGAGGTGAAGATGCTGGATGTGGAGATCCTGGGCTGGTGTGGTTACACGTGGTCTCCGGTTGTGAAGCCGATTGGATGTACTGCCTAATTCTCTGAAACGCCTTTGGAGACAGCTTATGGTAGAGAAATGCACAATTCACGGGCAACAGCTCTGGTGGACATTCCTGCTCTGAGCGTGCCAATTGCACGCTCCCTCAAAACTTGAGTCATCTGTGGCATTGTGCTGTGTGATGGAACTACACATTTTCGAGTGGCCTTTTATTGTGGCCAGCCTAAAGCACACCTGTGTAATACCCATGCGGTCTGATCAGCATCTTGATTTGCCACACCTGTGAGGTGGATGGATTATCTTAGCAAAGAAGTGCTCACTAACACAGATTCTGACAGATGTGTGAACAATATTTGAGAGGAATTGGTCTTTTGTGTACATAGAGAAAGTCTTAGATCTTTGAGTTCAGCTCATGATGAATGGGGGCAAAAACAAAAGTTTTGCATTTATAATTTTGTTCAGGTAGTTAATGTGTTGTGTAAAGCGTTTCCAAATACAACCCAGAGTGGCAGCCCTTAAAATTAAGATTAAAAACGTGTTTATTATCAGTGTGTGTTTTTATTTATTTATATAAAGTTAAAATATTGAAGCATATGGCTCACTTTGACTCTAACATAATATGTTATTTTCTTCTGCAGACCGACATGGTCTTAAAGAGCCAGCACGTGTGGAAAACTTGCAGAATCAGTTCATCACCTGCCTTAAAGATCACGTCTCTGGCTGCGGCTCCGACTCTTTGCGGCCCAATTATTTGTCCAGACTTCTTGGAAAGCTGCCTGAGCTCAGGACTCTGTGCACTCAAGGGCTCCAGCGTATCTTTTACCTTAAATTAGAAGATCTCGTTCCACCACCACCAATTGTGGACAAAATCTTCATGGATACGCTTCCATTTTGAATGTGAGATCGACCATCTGTGATATAAAATCTGGAGTTTAAATGAGAGCCAAAGAGAAGACTAATACTTCAGGCAGTATTAAGTGAAACGGCAAGAAACTAAGAAGGACAATAATCCTAAGGGATTGTGCAGCTCCAGAGGAAAAGGGCTATTTCTGAATTACAAAGTCATTACAGAACTGCTCTCTTTCTAGTTTGTGTTTCCAGGATATTGTGTACTTTCCAGATGGAATTAGACAGGTCAGCTCATGGACCAAAAGGTGACTGTTTACATACAAGGTGCCATGAATGGAACCATTTCTGATTGAAGGAAGATGATTGCACTTTCCAAACAAGTTCAAACTGAATACAAAAAATATCTGCGCCATCATTTCCCAAATATAACGAGCACAATAATTTAGCTTTTTTTGTAACAATCTGTTGTTGTGATTTGGATTACTGTAAATTGCACATAAAATTTAGAGTATTAAAAATGGTCATCATTAAATGTGTGTTCAGATTAAATACTTGTTCAAGAACCACTTTGTCAATCAAACACAATTTCTAGCCCCCAAACTGAGTCCACACACTTCACCATCCAAAGCAGTGATAACTCAAACCTCCAGCTTGCTTTATATTTAATAAAGTAGGTTAAACCTACAGAATTATTCAATAGTATCATTCATGTATCATGAATAGACACTGAGCAGCTAATATACTGTCTATCATCTAGTATGGTCTTATACACTGGTCTGTAAATTATTCTAAACCTGCTGGTGAAAATGTAATTGTGTTTTGGGCCTGTTATTTTTACATACTAAGAAGATATATTTTACTGCAGCTAAACATGAAATAAAGTTTTAAACTGCATAATCCAACTGCTTTTGTCATTTGTACTCTGAATATTTAGAATATATTGAATTATGTACTGTTTATTCTTCCATTGTGTGGCAGTGCTGAGTAAACTGCTCTGCCAGCAGGCTGTAGTAAGCCTGAGTCAAGTGTGACTTCTCCTTGTGGCAACAGATCAGAACATACTGCTGAAAAATGTACCCCCGTCCACCTCCCTCCCAGTTATGTACTGGTCTCTTTTTAGAAGCCGGTGGAATTCCCAGTACCTTCTCAAGTGTCCCAGACTACTTTATCATTGTATAGAGCCACACTCTCGCATGTTTGTGTGGGTGTGTGTGTGTGTGTTAAAACATGAATGTACACCATTTATTGCTTTATGCAAATGTTATGGAAAAATTGCTAGACAGGCAATGAAAGATTATTTATAGATTACTCAGATGCAGCTGTTAATAGCATGCTGGCCTCTTTGATCCACTAAAATGAACAGGCAAACAGACTAAGTCAGCAAGAATACAGAGATCATGAATGATTAGCAAGACTTATTAAATCAGCAGGAAGAGTAACCATGGAGTCAAGCAGGAGCACAGAAAACAATCTGAGTATATGAAGATAATTTTGACCTGATGACTACTACTACTAGCACTAGATATAAAGTCAGAAATTACCAAACGTTCAATTGTGAGGGGGACATGAATGTCTGTATGACATTTTATGGCAATCCAATGTCAAGACATTTTACATTTTAAATGTCATGGTGCGGATAGAGACAGAAACGGGCCTAATCACCTGGAGACAATCTTAATCCATGTATTAGTTGTTGACATAATTCTGTTTGGACCAAAGTGGTGGACCGATCATCAGACATTGTCATTACTAGAGCCATGCAGCTAGCGTGGCTACAAACACAGAATGACCTGAGAAATACAAAGCCATCAACAAGGAAACAGATTGCATCCACAGCAGACATGGACTGATAAATAGGTCGGTATATGAGGTGATATCTTATTGCCAATATATCAGTAAGTAATAGGTAATTAAGTAAGTAATAGCTGATAAGTACCAAGAACTACAGAAATGTTAAAGGTATATGTGAGGTAATTTGGAAACTGTTTCCACTGCAGTGTTTCTCTACAAGAGAACACTAACAAATTCCCGTGTGCAAAATTTTGTATGGAGCTAAAAAAGCCTGATAACCAAATTGAATTGCCACCATGTTTCCCTTCACTTCACTTGTTTGTTTAGGATGACATCGTGAAAAACCTTCAATACCATTCGTTACAACTTGTAAAGGCTTTCTTTATGCTGAAAATCTTTTAGGCCCTGTACCGATCCCCCAGTGTCTTATTATAAAATTATACCAGCATTTGCAGTATTCGGTGCATTGTAATGTTTATAGCTTCTCTGGTGTTTATTTAACTTCACACATTTCATTCTGTTCAACATAATAGCCAATCTGTACACTGGACCTTTAGGGGTCACTCAGTGCATACCAATCTTCAGCTGCACAAAATGTAATGTACACTGTCTATATGTGGGTCTATCAATAGGCTTCAATGTCACCAAGATGAATTCCTGAAGATGCATTCCACTTGGACTGAAGCAATTCTGATCTGATCTGATGTCATATCAAACACTGAGAATAGACTTTGCTCATGAATTCAGCTAAATTATCTAAAGCAGCAACCAGCTGGTCTCATGCGTCTTGAGTTAGATTCTGAAATTCTACGTCTGGTGTGGGGGTAACGTTACTTAAGTTGGAAGACTTGATAACCTTACATATGCAGAAGTTATGCAACAAGATCAGTTGCATGTAATCAGCATCACTCTGATTACAGAAAGTACAGTATGTGGGTGATGATGCATACGACAAGGTGGGTAGGGCAGGTCATTTATGATCTCCCCATCATGCCTCAGTGGAAACTGGGGAAGTGAGAGCAACTTTTGGCTTGTCTGAGTGGTGTATGACATGGCAATGATAATAGAGGATCACAAGCTTCAGACAGAGTTACAGGATTAGAGGCCAGCTCCAGAGAACACACCGTCCAATACACATTACGCAGGCATCTTATGTCTGCGAGAACATGAGAATGTCACATTTATAAAACAAGACCGACAGATGTGCTTCGGTTTCACTGCGTATCTGAAACTTGTTTGCAGAGCGTCCAGCACTGTCTCCAAATATTTCCGTTTGTATAAACATGATATTTTTAATTAAACTTTATACATACATAGGTTGAACTTTTCAAACAAGAAATGGAAACCAAGCTGCCAAACACCACATGAAATATTTGTAGCTCTCTGATTTACTTATTTATTATTCTTTAGATTTATCTATTTATATTTCATTATTATATGTTATCTGGTACTCCGGTTGTACTTTTCAATTTTACTCTAGGCCAAGCTAGCAACTCTATCATGCACAGCTGTGCTTTGAGCTAAATGCTAACACTAGCATGGTAAGATGCATGCAAACAACAAGAATGCTAACATGCTGATGTTTGACAGGTGTAATGTTGACTATGTTAGCATGCTAACATTAGCTTATTAGCACTAAACACAAAGTACAGCTGAGCCTAATGGGAATGCCATTCGTTTTCCATGTATTTGTTTAAGAACAAATAATAATTTTGACCCGATGATGCTAGATGAAAAGTGAAGGGTCACTGAAGTGATTATAATTCATGAATAGCTGCACCAAATTTTGTGGCAATCCATCCAATAGTATTTCATTTGAAACCACAGATATCAACCTCATGCTGGTGCTGGAAAAAAGTCAGAGGATTGCTAAAATCTGTAGTATTCATCCTCTGGAGACCATGAAGATCTGCACATAATGTCATGGCATTAAATCCAAGAGACCTACCAGTAGCGTGAATAAAATTATGTCTTCACATTGTGAAACACGTTTCCATCCATAAAAAATGGATTTTTTGCCGTTCCTGCCTAATTTAAATGCATCATCACCAAACAAAATATCTACCTGTGTTGATAGCAGGATTTGTATTTAACATATTTAAAGTGAAACAGACGAGGAAGGGAAACTCAAAGGGAACAGGGAAAAAGCTACAATTAAAGGTTGATGCCACCACATTTATCCATTTTTTTCCCCGAGTAGACAGAACTTCTCCCTGGGGCAGTGTTTTGTACTGGGCACTCAGCCTGGGACATGATGGTTTCTGGTTGGCAGGAGTGTAAATATGGATTTGGCATTAGATTTCTAGCCAAAAGGGGGGGAAAGGGTTTTAATCAATGTTTTATTACTGATCAATAGCCACAATTACATTATTTTAGAGGAAAAGTTTGGTCTTGCATCTTCATAGGAAATCCTCTACATTACATTGGACAAACACCAACTACATTTAAATTATAGATGAGAGTTTGTGATTTATATAATATGGATAATGCCACCAGTGGAGTAAGTAATAAAGTACATTCACTTAAGTTCAGTTTCGAGTACTAGTACTTTACTTGAGTATTTCCATTTTAACAGTAGCCCATGTAAAGCAGTTAAAAGTAGATTCACCTGGACGGGCTATAACATTTAAATTCTACTTGCATGTACAATCCAATAATGTAGTAATATAACAATGACAAGGGCTATTAGGCATTATACTTAGTGCATGGTACCTTACTTTTAACACTTACATGTACAGTACATGTTGTTGCTAATACTTAACTTTTACTTTTACTAGGATTTGTACATGTAGTGGAGTATTTTTACTTTTATCATCTTCTGTTTTATTTAATTCTTTTAAAATCTTATTTGTTAATTATGTTGCCTTGTGCTTCTTTTATGTCTTGTTTTTGTCTTACGTAAAACACTTTAGACGTCTGTGCAAATCTGTAAATCATCTTCCAAAATAGATTATTCTGACAATTCCTTATGGGAAACATCCACAATACTTAAGGGATCAGAGAACATCTGAAGAGTTATATATCTGAATTAGAGAGATTTGTTTTAAAACTCTTATCACAAATATTCAGTTGGCAGCATCAGTCCCTATTGCCAGTTTCTCACAGGTATGACACAATAGGTGAAGGTACTGCTGAGTATCAATTAACATCACTGACTTGGCTCTTAAAAGGGGCCGTTTATCAGAGACAAGTTCAAAACTATCACTAGTGTCTCAATGTCACTCAGTAAAGATGGACTTGTAATAGGTGGTAACACATATACAGTACATCTAGGGGGCAGTTACTGATAGACACAAGGGGTCCTGTTTAGACCAGAGGTACTGCATGTACTCGAGGAATCATATCTCATCCTTACAGATGGTGAAAGGGCAGCACAGAGCCCGTCTGAACACTTCTAATAATAACCACAACTAAAATAGCCAGTCATCACATGAAATTGATAATGCCACTTAGATATGACAGTGGGAGTTGGCTTGCTGCCCACGCACTGGGATTATCTTGACATTTAGCTCACTCCTATAACTTTCACCTGGAGTTTTTCCTCAACATATAAACTAATGTCAGCTGCCCTAATTGGGTACTTCATGCATGAAACGTGTCAATATTAAAAATGTTTGGTGATCAGAGGAGCCACTTTAATCAAAAGGAGAAAATCAAAAGATTAAGTTTCAAAAAGGGGCAGAGCTAGTGGTTATGTCAGTGCTTGAGTTGCTTCTTGAATAAAGCCAAGCAGAGTACTGCCATCCAGTGGCCACGCAATGACAGTTCATATGTTCAAACACAGGTGCTTCCATGCTTAGGAAGAATATCCTATGGACTCTATTCAACTATAGTTTATTATAAAAATTTAAAGTCTGAGTTTAACACTTAGTTAATTACATTTGCCAAAAATAAGCCCAGACTTGCAGTACATACAATATTTATATTGTGTAAATATGCAGTGTGTACCTGTTTCATATATAATTTCATAAATTATATAATTTTTACTTTTCAGTAGCTTTCACAATTAGTAGTTTGCAGTTCCATGTTATTTTTGCTTCTGATCACATTCAGTCTGATAAGTTTTGATAGTCTAAAGCCAAAGTTTTTTTTTTGTTTTTTTTTAAACACATGCATCACTAATTACTACACAAATGGTTTTCATGGATTCAAGCTGATGGACCTTTATCCAACGAAGGTTAAAGTCAAGGGCAACTGGACTTGGTTGAAGATACTTGAAGACGTTTTGTCCCTCATCCAAAGGACTTCTTCAGTTCTGACTGACTGGCAGGGAAACTCAGCTATTTAACCTCAGTGGGGTCGTTATCCCGGGTCATCGATACCGCTGGTTCGTTAGTGTTCCTGGTTGCTGTGACGACAGTCGTTACAGTCGTTAGGACTACCGGTGGCCAAGACTGAACGACCATTGGTATCTTCACCTGAGGCCAATAGGTTATGTTTGTTTCCTGGGAAGAGATGAAAGGACAGCATTGTAAGTAGGGGATAAGTGGCGGTTCAATGACGGCTTCTCTCTCGACCCCGGTGTAGATGCTTCCTTGACACCTCTTTCAAACCATCCATCTTCTCTGTCTAAAATGTGCACCTGGTGGTCCTCAAACGAGTGTCCTCTGTCCTTCAGATGTAAGTAGACTGCAGAGTCTTGACCTGAGGAGTTGGCCCTTCTGTGTTGAGCCATGCGTTTGTGTAGTGGTTGTTTAGTCTCCCCAATATACAGGTCTGTGCATTCCTCACTGCATTGGACCGCATACATTAGATTGCTTTTCTTGTGTTTGGGTGTGCGGTCTTTGGGGTGTACCAGCATCTGTCTTAGTGTGTTTTTGGGTTTAAAAAAAAACGGCGGTATCGATGACCCTGGCAAACGACCCCACTGAGGTTAAATAGCTGAGTTTCCATGCCAGTCAGTCAGAACTGAAGAAGTCCTTTGGATGAGGGACAAAACATCTTCCAGTATCTTCAACCAAGTCCAGTTGCCCTTGACTTTAACCTTCGTTGGATAACTATGACCTGGATGACTGAGAATCTTCATAGACTGATGGAACTTTGTACTTTTTCCTCATCAGTGTAAATAAATGGGCTTAGTGCGCAGTCACTAGCAGAAGCATTGGCAGTTTATTTTATCTGTTTATTTATTTTTATGTTCATGCATCATTCCAGACATAACCAATAAACAAAATCACTTGTAGCTTTGTGTTTAAATACATTCCTCACAACCTCCACATGGGCCATGTTTGTTTTTTATCAAAACTAATCCTACCACATGCACAGTTAATACGTGATTTTCATATTTTCAGTGCAGCATGAAAGCAGTTATATTTTTAAGGTGCTGAAATTTAGACCGTTAATTAACCTGACAAGACAAACCTTACATACCAGTATACTTCAAGCACCCGTTTCACTGACCAAAGCAACATCAGCTGCTGCTGAATGCAACAACCACTGTGGTGAATGGATCCAAAAGGCAATAAACAAATTGCCATATATTGTTAAAACACATATTTTAGTAAAAGTTCAATAATTCAATAAGTGACATGGGTAATTTAATGGACAAACTGATGCAAAAGCCAGGAAATTACAAATGCAAAGCTATGAGGAAACTTTAATTCCCATCACAATTTCTTGTTTCTCTTCTCAAATGTAAACATATGGTTATCAACGGTGCTGAATGGACTTTCTATTCCAAAATAATAAAAACAACTTCAATATAAATGCAGTACTTACCCAGTTACATTTATTTGTGTAACAGGAGGGGGATGAAAAATACGAGAAAAATGACGCAATACTTTGCATTTAAGGTATTTGCCACATCAGGTGACTGAACGCACGATCACTGCAACCTAGATCCCACATGAGAAAATTTAGACACAGCTGTGCCAAGTGGGAAAACATTTAAGAACAAATTTAAAAAGAAATTTTCATGCATGCATGCATATACACACACACAAACACACAACATGCCTACAATAAGCTTCCATTTGGATAAACAGTAAGCAGAAGTTACATGTCGAACCATGGGAGGGTATTAGGTGTTCTAAAACTTGGACCAAGATTGTTGGTAGGCCTCATCTCCGGACTGCAGAGAAACAAGACAAAATTACAATTCAAGAACAAAAAATATGCAAAAACGAGTAGTGAGAGCTGAAGCAGACTAACGGAGCAGACCACTTACTTTTTATTCAAGACCGTGTTGACGCCCCACACAAATGGAACAGCAGTATCATCAGCCTCTGCAAGATAAAATGCGCCGTTAATCTTACTCCGAAACACCGCCGACTCCGGCTGCGCCACAGTTTTTTTCTGTCCCCTGCCTGGCATCAACTTCCACTGGAAGAGTCTCAGATGCGTTTCAGCAACTGAGTGTGTAGCCTGCCCCACGTTATTGACTGAAGCATTTATCCTTTGAGTTTCTCTGACCTTCTTCACAACTCTCTGCTACCCAGTTTTGTTCCATCATCTGCATGACTACATATCCCTCTGCATTTTTCCACCTGATTTTGCTGACACATGTAGATTTTGTTGGTTTGGTAATTAGTGCTTGCTTTTTGTGCTTCCACTATGGTTAAGTAGGCTACGTAGTTAAATTTTTTTTTTGTGTGCACAAGATATTATGAAAATTGACCGGATTCTCTACGCCGTTCTGTGTCTGACTTCCTGCCCGGTTCCATCTGCTGTGTTGCTTGACGCGGCATCCGTCAAAAATAGACTCACTGCCTATTCTCTGGGGACTCACAAGTATTGACCATTGCTCTGTAATTGCCCCTTGGGGATAAATAGTGTTTGTAATGAAATGAAATTGACTAGAATGGCTGCGATTAGCTCTGGCAACCGCGGCGCAGTCGGAGTCAGTGGACTCTGTATGCCTTGAGTTGAAAATACTTCAACTCCGAGCAGAAAAGCGCCAGATGTCATCAGCATTTTTTTAAACAGCAAAGAGTGCTCTGACTGATCGTGCCTTAATTAACAAGTTTTGTCACATTTGTTTAATCCACATAAAAATCCAAGTGTAAAAATAAGTTATGATAATAATACCTTTGTCCCAGTCCTCGGTCATCCAAGTGTAAAAATAAGTTATGATAATAATACCTTTGTCCCAGTCCTCGGTCATGTTTGGGTTTATCCAAGTACTGACTGGGATCTGCAGTTGACAATATCCATTTGTACTTCCACCTGTAAACAGAGCATAATCCAGAAACACTGTAAGCACATGTTGACTCTGCATGGTAGAGAAAGAGACAATCATGTGATAAATCTTACCGTCTTCAGTGACCACAGTATCTCTGTCCTCACACGTTTCAGTGTGGTGACTCAGCTCATGCTTTGGAACCAGATGGCGAGCATTATAGGGGCAGGTTTTTAGCTCACTGGCCAGTTTCGGGTGATTCTACATCAGTGAAAGTTAAGTTAGGCAACAGTAAAACTTACAGTGGGATGATATCAAATAAACAGACTGAAAACTCAGCAAGCGGGTAGTCCTGTAACATCAGCACTCTGTATGTTACTCAAATCACAACACAAACATGTAGAGTGCTGGCAGAGATAAGGGTGCTCAAATCACAGATGGTACAAACATTGGCTCCCAAAACTGCCTGTGTGGCCACTGGAGGAACTCTGGTACCAAAAAAAAAAAAAAAAAGGATTAATCGCTGGAAGAAAAAAACCTAACTATTTCTTCTTATTGGTAATTATAATTTGTTCAGACAAGTACACAAGTCAAAACGGCAGGGATAGACAACATGGACAATACTTCCTTCAAGTGTTCACAACATTTCAGTCGACCATCTAGAATTCCTTGACAACTCTGCAAACTCCATCAGCACAACAAGATCGTGTGATATGCCTTAACAGCTACTTAATGAACCTTGTGGGAATATTTGTTTTGTCAAGTACTGCATGACCGGCAATGATGACAAAAGGCATAAAAATATACCAGACATACTCAGTTACTAGCTGTTTTTTTTTTGGGTACACCTACTTCAAACTAGTGAAATCTACAAGAAAAATAAATCTTACCCTTCATGAAGGTGATAATGTTCAGTTTTGGTATGAACTGTTTTAGGGAGGTGTCGATTCAACTTTATGGTTATTTTGGAGGCTGTATAGATTGTTGTGCTGTTGAACTGAATTGCAATATAGTGAGAGGTGTTGTTATATTGCCTTCCCTAACTGACATGCTTGATCTGATAAAATATTAGAAGGCAAGAGTAATTCCAGAGCTGCTGTATAAGCTGCTTTTAATTTGGTGTACATAAACTGACAATTGAGTGTAAAAAAAAAAAAGAAGCCACCGGGAGACAAAAAAAATACTAATAAAGTCCAGTTCGACTATGCATAACATACACGTCCCTGCACTCTAATTTAATGTAAATCTACAGTCTTTTCTTCTTAAAAGGAAAATTTTCCTTGCCTCTGTCGCCTAGTGCTGCTCTTGGTGGGAACTGTTGGGTTTCTGTAAATATCATCACAGAGTACAGTCTAGACCTGCTCTTTTATATAAAGGCGCGAGATTTGGCGCTATATAAATAAAACTGAATTGAAATTGAACCCATTAGTTGCAAGAAATAAGTTGTTGTTGACTCACCTTCCTGCACTTGATAAGATGGTAAGGGAAGCGGCAGACCCGGATCTGGTGGTTCTTGTCAAAAGGACACTGCAAAAGTTTGTCCGGATCACAGTTTCCTTTTGTGTCTTTATAGTCAGAGAAGAACAAATGAATACATTTCATCCATTAATATTTACTAAAACACAAGATAACTTAAGCTGCAGAAAATGTGGATGAATATCTTTAGTATTACCAGTTTCGTCTTCCAACTGTGCTCTCTCAGCAGAAGATGTCTTGCATGGGCCGCTAGTGGTTCCAAATCTGATGGTGGTCGCCATCTCTAGGTGGAATTTAGTAAAGACGCACAAACTGGCCAAATGGGAGGTCAAAAATTCAAGTGAAGCTAGCCTGGAATGCAAAACAAACAAAACCCAATGTAATCAAAAGATAGCAACAAATACTGACAGGTTAGTAGATGTACATGCAGCATTCAAAAGCTGCAGAACCATGACAACCAGTCAGTGGTGTGCACACCATACAGGTGTGCCAAATTTTCTATCACCTGAAAGTGTGCGCGCCTGTTTTATTTTGATTATCCCAGAAATACATGCGCACACCTATTTCAGTGTGACTTCAATGCTAAACCCCCCTCCAAAAAAACCCGAACAAGAATAAAAAAAACTGTTCTACTTAGTAACTTATTTCCTTACTTATTTCTAAAGGTTTTCTTAGAGACCATATGAAAACCATCTAACTACTGGAGTGTTTTACATAGCGCCAATTTTCTAGCTTGAGAGTGATTAACTTAACGCTATCTGAAGTTAGATGTAGCAGCATTTTACCCACAACTGGAGGCCAAATATATCTTTTGTAGTTAAAGTGCCACCGGCTTTGACTTATGGGCTTAACTAAGCACCACATTTTATAGTGGTTTTACGGTTTCTCCACCGCATCCCAGGTGTGCCGCTTCCAACCAGCCGATTAGAGCAGCACAGCACGCGGTCTGAGGTTCATCTGGATGGTATTAACACGAATAACTGCGATTAAATTGCAAGGCATTTACGTGCAGAGCAATTTTTTAGAAACTTTTGTTGACCTTTAATTTGCTAATTGTCAACATTTCCCTAAAACCGTGCGTGCAGAATGGTTGGCATGCGGCCAGGTTTGCTTGCAACAACTTGTAAGGACGCTTAAATTAGTTTGTTTGAGCCAACGAGTTTAATTTAGATTATCTGACAGAACAAAGCTAAACAACACATTTAAGACACGTTTCTAACAAGAGGTTTAAATACGGTCTGTAAAATTATAGTGTTACCCCTCAAAAAGAACATTGTATGGACCTTTTCTTGCCTGCTTCTTCCTCGTGACCATAGTTCGCGAAAAGGGAAACTTTTCGATCACGCCCCTTGCAATGTTTGAGATACACGCGAAATCACGTGACTTCCGGTTCAAACAAAAACAAAAGTTCTCTGCTTAAATATTTGAACATAAAGCCTATATCTGTAAAATAACTAAAACTACATTTAAACGAACTCAAAGTAGCTACTTTAGCTGACATTTCGTTTGTAAAAACGTGTTACATATGGGCAGGAAAAAACATCTTAAGATGTGATATAGCATCGAGTAAATAAGCAAACACATCTCCTGTAAATAGGGGAAGAGTATGATTGCAACTTGGGGAGAGTTGGAACACCAATTCCACCATTTAGAGATAGGAGAGTTAGGTGATCATTTTAATAATAATAATAATAATAATAATCCTTATTTGTAGAGCACTTTTCAAAAACAAGTTACAAAGTGCTTTAACAAGTGTAAAGACAAAAAAAAGTACAAAAAATTTTTTTTTATATAAAATTAGTAAAATACAATAAAATAAAAGGGATAAAATAAAGTCAAATAAGATCGGGAAAAGCTCTCCTGTAAAAGTATGTTTTAAGAAGGGACTTAAAAGAGTTCACTGACTCAGCCGCCTTGATTTCCTCGGGCAGGCTGTTCCAGAGCCTCGGGGCCCTGACAGCAAACGCTCAGTCCCCTTTAGTTTTCAGTCGAGACTCTGGAACAGACAACAGACCTCTGCCCGAGGATCTCAAGGTACGTGCTGGTGCGTATGGGACTAAAAGGTCAGAAATATAACAAGGCGAGAGGCCATGAAGAGCTTTAAAAGTGATCAATAGAATTTTAAAGTCAATTCTAAAACATACTGGGAGCCAGTGTAATGAAGCTAAAATAGGAGTAATGTGGTCATATTTCTTTGTTCTGGTTAAAAGCCTGGCAGCTGAGTTCTGGACAGTCTGGAGTCGATCAATAGATTTTTGGGTTAAACAGGTGAAAAGGCTGTTGCAATAATC
>NC_060157.1:8187293-8188273 GCF_021292245.1 Micropterus dolomieu
AGTTTGGGGGTCACAGCCCCCAGTGCTTCGATTACCACTGGCACCACTGTTGCTCTTACTTTCCACATATTTATATTATATATATATATACACACACATACAGTACAGGGCAAAAGTTTGGACACACCTTCTCATTCAATGATGAGATTCTCACTGAAGGCATCAAAATTATGAATGAACACATATGGAATTATGTACTTAACAAAAAAGTGTGAAATATCTGAAAACATGTCTTATATTATAGTTTCTTCAAAGAAGCCACCTTTTGCTCTGATTACTGCTTTGCACACTCTTGGCATTCTCTTGATGAGCTTCAAGAGGTAGTCACATGAAATGGTTTTCCAACAGTCTTGAAGGAGTTCAGAGATGTCCAGAGATGCTTAGCACTTGTTGACCCTTTTGCCTTCACTCTGCGGTCCAGCTCACCCCTAACCAACTCAATTGGGTTCAGGTCCGGTGACTGTGGAGACCAGGTCATCTGGCGCAGCACTCCATCACTCTCCTTCTTGGTCAAATAGCCCTTACACAGCCTGGAGGTGTGTTTGGGGTCATTGTCCTGTTGTAAAATAAATGATGGTCCAACTAAACGCAAACCGGATGGGATGGCATGTTGCAGGATGCTGTGGCAGCTATGCTGGTTCAGTATGCCTTCAATTTTGAATAAATCCCCAACAGTGTCACCAGCAAAGCACCCCCACACCATCACACCTCCTCCTCCATGCTTCACGGTGGGAACCAGGCATGTAGAATCCATCCGTTCACCTTTTCTGCGTCACACAAAGACACAGTGGTTGGAATCAAAGATCTCAAATTTGGACTCGTCAGACCAAAGCACAGATTTCCACTGGTCTAATGTCCATTCCTTGTGTTTCTTGGCCCAAACAAATCTCTTCTGCTTGTTGCCTCTCCTTAGCAGTGGTTTCCTAGCAGCTACTTGACCATGAAGGCCTGATTCGCGCAGTCTCCTCTTAACAGTTGTT
>NC_060157.1:8188373-8189950 GCF_021292245.1 Micropterus dolomieu
AGAAATATAACAAGGCGAGAGGCCATGAAGAGCTTTAAAAGTGATCAATAGAATTTTAAAGTCAATTCTAAAACATACTGGGAGCCAGTGTAATGAAGCTAAAATAGGAGTAATGTGGTCATATTTCTTTGTTCTGGTTAAAAGCCTGGCAGCTGAGTTCTGGACAGTCTGGAGTCGATCAATAGATTTTTGGGTTAAACAGGTGAAAAGGCTGTTGCAATAATCCAGGCGTGATGAGATGAAGGCGTGTAAAATGGTCTCGGTGTCCTTAAAAGTTAACATAGATCGAATTTTAGCTATGTTTCTAAGTTGATAAAAACATGATTGAACAAGCTTTGTGGTGTGCTGCTCGAAATTTAAATTACTATCAAACCAAACACCAAGGTTCTTTGCCACAGGCTTAATGTGATTTACTAGGGAACCAGCAGATGGCAGTATTTGATTCGCCATCTGCTGAGACCCAATGACCAGGATTTCTGTTTTGTCTGAATAGTATTTTCCTACTTCCTCCATGATCAGAAAATAGGTACATTCAGACTATACAGAGAAAAAATAATTTTGGAGGTAAGAAAGTAAAGTTTTTCACCAAGACTATATTTTGTTTAGCATCTATAATTATTAGAAACTTATTAGATTGAAATGTAGTTTCTTAGGCAAAATGTGATGCATTTTTTTCCTTGCTAATTTCAAACCACCTATCTAAACATTGGCTGACAGGGGTGGGGTCAGGTGTAACACTAGTGCTATACATATACAGGTGCATCTCAGAAAATTAGAATATCATGAAAAAGTTCATTTATTTCAGTAATTCAACTTAAAAGTTGAAACTAATGTTATATAGACTCATTACATGCAAAGTGAGATATTTCAAGCCTTTATTTGATATAATTTCGATGATTATGGCGTACAGCTTATGAAAACCCCAAATTCAAAGTCTCAGAAAATTAGAATATTACATGAAATCAAGAAAAAAAAAAAAAAAAAAGGGATTTTAAATACAGAAATGTCAGGCCTCTGAAAAGTATAATCATGCATATGTACTCAGTACTTGGTTTGGGCCCCTTTTGCATGAATTACTGCCTCAATGCGGCGTGGCATGGATGCCATCAACCTGTGGCACTGCTGAGGTGTTATGGAAGACCAGGATGCTTCAATAGCAGCCTTCAGCTCTTCTGCATTGTTCGGTCTCATGTCTTTCATCTTTCTCTTGGCAATGCCCGATAGATTCTCTATGAGTTCAGGTCAGGCGAGTTTGCTGGCCAATCTCGCACAGTAATCCCATGGTCATTGAACCAGGTTTTGGTACTTTTGGCAGTGTGTGCAGGTGCCAAGTCCTGCTGGAAAATGAAGTCAGCATCTCCATAAAGCTTGTCTGCTGAGGGAAGCATAAAGTGCTCTAAAATGTCCTGGTAGACGGTTGCGCTGACTCTGGAGTTAATAAAGCACAGTGGACCAACACCAGCAGATGACATGGCTCCCCAAACCAACACAGACTGTGGAAACTTCACACTGGACTTCAAGCATCTTGGATTGTGCCTCGCCATTCTTCCTCCAGACTCTGGGACCTTGGTTTCCTA
>NC_060157.1:8190050-8210209 GCF_021292245.1 Micropterus dolomieu
CCACTTGTACGCCCAATTCAAGCTGACTCAAGTGACATCACTTGGGGAAATCTATCAGACAGCTATCACACAGCTCTGGAGCCACAAAAGGCTTTATAAAACTCCCCAGCATCAATTTGTAAAATTAGTGGAATTCTAAAGTGGTATCAATCTTCTCATTAAACTTTAAAATGTTGAACTCCTCCTTTAATCCTTATTGACTTATTGCAGACTCAGAGGTGTCACTGCTTCTGCACAGCATTGTATTTCTCTCTGCCAACTACCCGAATGGTCCCAGCCGAGACTGACAGGATGCCTGAACCACTCTGCTTCTGAGATTACGTTCTCTTTTGTGCACTGGTCAGCATGACTTCCTGAGAGTTGTCAACATCTCCGTTTTGCTGAGGAAAAAACATTTTAAAACTGATCTTGGCAAGATTTTGAGGTTTAAAATTGTCTTTGCAAACAGGGTTGTAGTAAAGAAAAGGATTCCATTAATTCTAGACGCCTTAGAACCATCCTGTTTGAAAGTCAGCCGTGAACACAACATTCCTCTGAAGTGGAGGAATACCACAAAGTACGTACATAATTAACAGAATTTCTTTTGGAAAAGAAATGGAAATAGGGTCAATATATGGTGTCTTTGTCTGGGGAGTGGTATGGGATTCTACTTTATAAATTTGCACGAAAAGACAGGTGTGTTTAAACTTAAAAATCTTGTTTAGGAGTTCTCATGTAATTAGACTGAAATTGTGATTCACTGAACTATATTAAGCGGTGATGTTGAGGTAAATGATACGACGATACCTGTCGCTGTATTTCAAGCTCGTTATCACTGTAAAGCGCACACTTGTCGATTACTTCTAAGCCAACACATCATTACACAGCAATAGTGACAAGTAGGGAAACAAAGAGGATACTGTTTAGTATTTTGGGTTCTTGTTAATATCTTGCTTGTGGAATGGTAAAGTTGTTCAAACACATTCCATGCAAAAAAAACAGGAGAAGTTTACTTTTATGTGAACGTGTTTTTACATGTTATCAAACACATACTTCATCTTCTCGTACATTTACCTCACTTTGTGCTTTGCTCTCACATCTTTACAATGAATAATGCTGGGTCATGGCTAAATTTGAAAACCTGTAAAGGGAATTGTTTTATTTATATGGATCAACTTTTCAACCGCAAAAATTAGTAGATAACACACAGGCACCTTCAAACAGGCGAAATGGCGAGTGATCCTAAAGAGATGAAAAAAGCCTTTTAGTTTTGTCATTGCAAAGACATTCAAGCTTGTTTGTGGTGAGAAGCTGAACTTATTGTAGATTAATATCTTGTTTGGGTGCAGTGCAGCATCTACAAGAGTTGTGATGGCACTTTGTTTACTTGACATTTTCTTGCTTTGGAGGCTTAAAATGACATTAACTTGTCCTGGTCAAACCACGCTTCAGCACAGAATTTCATTCAAGCTTTTGGGGCCTGTTAACAGTATGAGGAACTGCATGTTCTTTGTGTTGGTGTTGTAAAGCATAAAATAGGAAATGTCATTTGCTTCCTGTGCCTTTCGCAAGGACTGGCACAATACGTCTGAAATATGAGTTGCAAGAGTTTTTTTCTGTTTAAGGTTTATTTTAAAATTTGTTATATTATTTGTTAAACAGGTTTTGAATGTTGTGTTGCTGTGCCAATATTATATACATTGTAATGGAATTGTGTGTAAAATAAAGACCTTTATGGTGCATTTATTTTCCCTGTTTGCATTTACCCTTAATGCAAAGTCATATGCAATTTACAGGGTCTTTAAAAACAGAAATTGGAAGCCACCAAAACATAAAAACCATGCGCCAAAACAGAACTTCAGTCTCAAGAAAATTAAAAGATGTTACACTTCTCCGCAGCAAACAGAAACATTCATTGACAACAACGTGGGTATTAATTTTTTCTATCATTTAGAATTCCTAAACACAGTATCAAAGCAGATATTTTTAATCTATGAAAATATAATCTAAAAATCAATACAAGGGAAAATATATTGTTCTGTGTCTGATGTCTTCAGTATAAGATAAACATATTCAAAGTTTCCAAATGAAGCTCCCAATAAGCGTGACATGAACAACCAACTCCTACTCCGGCATGACGCTGAATCACATAACTTCGTAGCCGCTGCGGATGCCTCTCATCAACAAGCAGGCAAACACGATGCCCATTATCTGGAAGGAAAACAAACATAATCTCTTTATGTCCTGTAGCACTTTTTAAAAAGCCAAGTTCAGAAATCTTTACAGGGCAGAAGCATGAAAAACCACTGGACATGACAATAAAAATAAAACAAACCCTATACACTTAGACATAGTGCAAGTTAAAAGAATCTGGTTCTGCAATAAGTAATGTCTGCTCAAATTAGGTTACCAATGATCATGTTACATACCTGCAGGAAAGCAATAACAAGAGCTGCAACGATCACCCACAGGATGTTTTTCTTCAGCAAAGCCTCCACAGCATCATGACAACCCTAAAACAGAAAGAGAACTTTTAGATTCAACATGGACATTTTATTGTTTGAGTTATTACTTGAGAGACATGTTGCCTTCAAACACTGCTTAACTTTGTGTTTTGTTGACATTGGCTTTACTTCCTTGTTGACATTACCTGCTGTTGTGTGGAAAACTACTCGAAATCAAACAGCTGTTCAAGCATGATGGGACTTTATTAAAACAACTTGAGTTTGTATAAGTGTGCTGCAAGCAGCTACACCAGTTGTACTTCTGGTTCTCTATTTCTGACAAAGTAGCTGCTCAACAAATGTTTGCTGTAGCGTTAAATTGCACTTGCTGTTACCACCAGTAACCATTGGTGTCGCCAAATCAACCACAAATCAAATCTAATTATAATTTAAACAAAATCTCATGTTCACTGACTTTGCAACAACATATCAAATGGGGGGGGGGGGGTTACCTTCTGGTACACTTTGACAGGGTTTGTCATGGCCCCATTTCCACAGTTTGCAGTGACATTCACACAGCATGATTCAGGCACAGAATTTCCATCAGGTTTGAAGTCTCTCCAGTCAGAAGAACTGTTCACGCCACAGCATTTCCACTGGAATTGCAAAATGAAAAACATTTAATATGGATATGACAGCTGTAAGGTTTGGCAATGGACGCATGACCAATGTACAGTAGAAGGATGTAGCTTGTGTCACCAGAAGGTGCAGAGAAAAACAAAAACAATGTCATGCAGCACCGACCAACATGATGAAGTGTTAAGTGAAGGTGTTATCAGACTGGGTAAATTGTAGGAGAGTTCACTGAACTCACTTCCTGTTGCAGTTCATCCACAGCCTTTTTGAATTCTTCTGTAGTATTGTAACGCTTCATCATTTCAGAGAGACCTTCCTGGACGACAGCTGAGAGCTACATGGGAGATAAAACATGAAAGCAAAGTTAAAACCACACCTTCTGAAGGGTCTTAAACACACAAAATAGTGAAGTTCTACACTCACCTTGTTTCTGAAGACATATCCAGCGATTGCTGCTGCCACCTCAACTATGATGATCAGTGTGAGAAGGACAGCAAACTGGGGGGGTGGGGATAAAAATATTTAAATGACTTACATATACTTAATGACTATTCTAAGCTACATTGTATGTGTTTTCCCACACATTATTCATTAATCTCTGCCACCAAATCCCACACGGCAAATTCAATAGTTTTGGTGCTGTGTGGTTTAACAGATACCACGCTATATGAATTACCATGGTGACCATGCAGTAGTTCTCTTTCCAGGCACCACAGCAGCCGAAGAAGGCGATGAAGAAAATCACCACACCGACTACTATGACGACAATGGGAGCTGCGGAGGTTGCCGCATCACTGATCACTAAGGTGTTGTGCAAAGCCACCTGAACCAGGATTCCCACGACAATCAGTGCTAGGCCACATAACTGCAGAAAAGAGAGGGGTGTTAGTTTAGGATGGAATTTTTATGGGATCATTTATGATCTTTTCATGTAATCCTAGAATGTTTCTTTGGTTTGAGCCCACAGTGGAAACTAGTGTTTTATTTGATTATCTGGTAACACATTGGAAGTAAAGAGAGGCTGTAAAAATAGAAGTTGTATAAGCAATTGAATACTCAACTTTGAAACTACATACTTACAGTATTGCTGAAATTTAAATCTCATTGAATTACCAGCCACTGATCTAAATTAAAGTGATGCCTGTTGCTGAGGAGAATTTAAAAAGATCAATTTTTTTAAGCCAATTAAATTAATAAAACCAATCTAATTTGATTAATTCAAATTTTTTAATCCAAAAATGACCAAGTAAATTTGAACATCTTGAATACGATTTTTACTGATACTTGAATTGTAAGCCAGAAATTCGGAACCCTTAATTTAAGAGTCTGCAGCCATGTTTTTGGCTTTGTGATGCTGTACTAAACCAGATGCTAACATCAGCACGCAAACATGTTCACACTGATAATACGAACATGCTGATGTTTACCAGGTATAATGTTTACCATGTTCAACATTAGTTTAGTGTGTTAGCATGCTAACATTTGCTAACTGGCACTAAAGTGCATTGAGGGAATGTTATTAATTTTACATGCACATACTTGGTCATAAACTAAAGTATTGGGTAAAGTTAAATTAGGGTTTGATGGTGGCGACAAATGAAAAGTGAGGGATCAAAGTCAAGTCAAGTAGGATATATCATATGGGGACAATGAACATCTGTAAAACATTTGGTGACAATACATCCGATAGTTGTGTATTTCATCTGGATCAAATGGTGGAACAAAGGACCGGCATTTCCATCCATAAAAATTAAAATTGCACAACTTAAAATACCTACTGGAAATTTTAATGGTGGGAAATAAAACCACATGAATAAAGTAAAATGTTCCAGATATTATAACGGGTAGGTATTTAGTTGAGATTACTTTTAACAAGTAGATATTCCCTTGCTTAGAAGATTGAAAACCTCTCTTTGATAAATGAGTAAGCACTTGTGCTAACCAGATGGAAGGAAGTTGCAACAGTCTTCAGTTCCTGTATGTAGATGTAAAGTTATCAGGTGATAAAATGTGATATTCATGTGTCTCTGCTTTGGGTGGAGTGACAAGAGCACTGTATTAGAATTTTTACAACCACTGTGTGGGTGAAATGTTTGACCATGATAAGCTGAAGTTCTCACAACAAACATTACAGTGAATTGCATATCCTTTACTTTGAGGAAGCTTCTTCAAACAGAGCAGGGAGTCCACTCAGAGTAAATACAACTGTGGGTGGACAGGAAGGAATTTAAGCACTAGAGCCAGAACAAGTAGATGATGAATCAATTAGTCCATCAGCAGAAAGGTAATCATAAAATCGATTAATAAATTGATTGACTAAGTAATTTTGTCTAGTATTTCCTTCTTCTCAAGTGCGAGGATTTTGGGATTTCAGATTCTCTTACGTTATGGTAAACTACAGAAGTTTGTGTTATGCTGATCAGACAAAACAAGGAATTTATGGGAATCTTCTTTCACTTTATTCTGACATTTTATGGGTTAATGATAAATCAAGAAAATAACTGGCAGATTAATCATTAGGAAAATACTACTGCAGTCATATCGACCACTTAACTCTACGATGACTCCATAGTGTTACTGTGTATTTTACTGGACATTAAACAGACCTTCAAGGACTAAATGTTACTGCAGCACGAACACTAAAAATCAACCATAAGAGTTTAAGTTTCTCATCTGAACAAGCAGAACAAAAAATGTGATTAAGTGAGAAAAATATTGTATGTAAATGCTGGCAGACTATGTCTTAAAACAGTTATATACAAAACTTATATGATGATACACTGATGATGGTGTTTGGAGGAGGATGTCATTGATCAAGTGATACATGAAAATAAACTAAGGAGTGGAAAAACCATATCAGTTTGGAAAATTTGGTGATTCAGACTGGCCTTGTTATCGTTTGACTTCACTGTAACGTTATGAGCATAACATACTGTCCTGATAAATAAAGCTTCAACTAATGTTTATTTTCATTATCAAGAAATTACCTTATTATCTTCCAATTAGTTCCTCGATTACTCTTTGAGTCTATAAAATGTCAGAAAAGTGTGACTTATTCAACTTGTGCGTTTTGTTTCCAAAACCCTAAATATTACAGCTGGGGTAGGCAACATTGGAGAAACTAGCAAGAGACAGTTTGATTTTGAAAGTATCAAACCAAAAAAAAACCCCCTCCCTTCAGGCTTCCCTCCAAGGCTACTTCCCAAAAACAGACAGGCAGGCAGGTAGGTCTGTCATGCTTATTACAATCCTGCAACAGCCACAGATACTGGATCTTTTTAATTTGTGTGTGTGAGCATTTGATTTATTGATTGTTGACGGGATGCAAGCAGAATTTCAACAAATAACAAAAAATGCTTCTAAAATAAATCATATAAAAAAAAGCAAATATTTTCATTTGAAGAGCTGGAACCAGTGAATGTTTGCCTATTTTGCTTTTAAAATGATTCACTGAGTATTAAAATGATTGCTGATTAATATTCTCTTGTTTGACAAATCAATCATTTGAGCTAGGCTGGCTGATAAAGACTCTAAAGATGTGGTTATTGCTTGTGTAGGCATTTTTCAGACCGAGATCATTTAAACTTTTGGTCTTACAAACACATGCTGACAGGAAGTAGCACAGGATAGAGACATAAATTCACCTCATGGTTATTATAGACGATTCAGTGACAAGTCAGTTGCAACTCTTCTTTTATGCATTTACTCAAAGCAAACAGCGGTTTTCTCCTAACATCTATTAAAAAGCAGTATTGCTGCATCACTGTAAACAAAAAAAGTTACCAGACAGTGCCCAGCCAACTGCCCTTACTACTCTGAAATGTTTTCATATTAACAAATAAACAGAAATTCTAGGATAAAAACCTACATACAGTTACTACACTGAAAGTCTTGCAATAGCCTTCATGTCAGATGACCCATCAACTCGCCAACTTTGTTATGTTATTCATGTTAAGCTCTAGCTCCAACAAAAAACCTCTCCTTGTTTGCACAACTAATGTAAACATTTGAGTTGAGTCAAATAGGTGGTTAATGACTGACCTAGGAAAACGAGTGAATAGAGTGGGAAATGTAAATATTTGACTATTCTCCTATTGCAATAAACTGAGGACTATTGGCATTTGAAGAATATAGATTATAGACCAACAACTGAGAAAATGTATCACTTTTTTGCTAAGAGCTACAGAGTTCACTTTGCAAAAACTCCTGTTTACAGCATGCAAGTGTCAATGTCTCATTCAAGGAAGAGTGTGTGTGGGGGGGGATCTGGACGAGTCACACGATACTGTTACGCTGTCAAATCTGGTCATATGATTCACATTCCATCATTCCCACTTCTCGCTCTCACACGCCCATGATGACAAAGTGCCAAACAGGTGACATCCAGGAAACATTCAGGTTAGTCCAGGATATTTGATATGAACACCTTCATGTTCATGTTCCTTCATGCGTTCATGAATTTGACATTGAACATGTGAGCCCGTCTACAAAGAAGTGTGAAACGTCACTGGTTGATTTTTTTTTTGTTATATTTTATGTGCTGTATGTTAACCTTAAAGTAGGGTAGTAAGAGTTAATGATCAAAGTCAGAAAGGAGAAGTCTAGTGGGGAAAATATTTCAGACTGCCTGCTAAAAATCTAAGATGATTTATCTATCTAAAACAAACCTGCTGGTCAACATAACCTGAGCCTTATTTCATGTTTGCTCCCTTTGTGCTTTTTGCACACCACAAGATTGTTTCACTTGTCAGTAGCATTGTGTTTAGGTTCCCTTTCATAGTAAAACATGTAGAGAAGTGGTCACTCACCCAGAAAATAAAGTTGAAAAAGAAAAGCAGGTACTTGACACATTTCAGTCCCCCCTCTACAGCCATGCTTGAAGAGGATCAGCGTCCTGGATCAAAAATCAAACAACCCATACTTTATTACATTTCATACCCTTTTTCAAGGCAGCATTTATGGACATTACATCATCTGTAATACAAGCCGCAGCAGAGGAACATCTGAGTCATTTTCAGGAGGAACCTGGTTGGTTGAAGAGCCTTTAGCAATTCAGTGCCTTGCACTGTGAACAGGACGGCTGTGACAAACTGCACATTATATTTATCATTCGTAGGTCACACGTTCCCATTGTTTCAATTAAATGTATTTACAGCCCAGGCATTAAACATATCCATAATGCAATTAAAGTTAAAAGACAAACAAATGTTTAAATACACCAGCTACTTTGTGTTAACAGTAAACAAGCCCACAAAAAAGGGCAGGGCTGTAAGTTAATCAAACAAGGAGAAGTGTTAACCTCTGAAAAATTCTTAAACGACTCATAGTTTGGAAGTTTTTTGGAAGTGAGCAAAAGTGCCGCTTTGAGGAAAAAGCCAGTCCACCAAGACGTTAAACATGAATGCTAACCACCGCTAGCAACAATTCCAGCTTTGTCACATGCCAAATTAAGTTAACGTTACATCAACCAGATCGTCTTCGCTTATTGAATTTGTTAAGAGTTTGACAACTAAATTAGTCTTAGACAAACGCAAACAGCTAAACAGTTTCAGAAACGTTTCTCCCACTTGAAACATACTTTTGTTTGTTTGGCAACTTTTTTGTGAAGAAATAACATGACTGTTAACGTACATCGTTAACGACTAATTAAACGCTGCGTCCTAAACAAATTAACCGTTAGCAAGAAAAAAGTTCACTGTTTCGACGGTTTTTTAAGGTCTAACGTTACCTTTGTCAAGAAGTCCTTAAAATCCTGCGATGAGATGCGAAGACGACGATATGTTGAAATTTTAGAGTAGTTTCTGCCGTTTATAGTCCCTCCCTCGCTGCTCTTAACTCCCCACCACTCCCCACGACCGTAACTTCATAAGCTGCGTTCACCGTGAAGGCTTCACGGTCTCCTCGTTAAATCCACAACTCTCGGGCTTTGAGTCCCTAACGTCCCCTGGTTCTAGACTATTTAAAAAAAGTCGCTAAATTATCACCCCAAATTTAATGTTAATGGTGAAAACATGTTTTCAGGGACATGCATGAAGCATGCGAGGTCCCTACTGAAACTGAAGGAATTATTTTTTTTCCTTTTTTCGGCAAAATATGCTAGTTTTGGGGGGCCTAACCGGTCCTCACATTAAACATGCTCGAAAACACACCAGACTTTGCACACATGTCGGAAGTTGCGAAAAATTCAGGAAAAATTATGTATTTTATGGGCCCTGCACATGGGCGTGGCAAAATGGCTCGCTAGTTCCACCTACAAAATACATTCAACCAAGGGCCATTAAATAAAATAAATTCTTATTGAATGGCCCTGATTCAACCTACATGCACGAAAATTTGGGGGCAGATGCACGGTCTATGATCAATACACACAAAAAAAGAGACCCATAGCCCAAACGCCACAGGAAGTCCGCCATTTTGAATTGAATGTGCAACCCATTTTTCACCATTACAGGGTGCGTACTTTAATGAACTCCTCATAAACAATTAATCCGGACGACTCAAAATTTTCGCTGTGCACTCTAAGCCCACTGACGATTAAAAGTTGTTCAAACGGTGAGTTTTCGTCCACGGGCGTGCCAGTAACGTGGCATTGAAAATCAACGATTCCCCACAGAACAGGAAGTTGTTATTACTTCAGTGTACTTTAAAAAAAATACATTTTATAAGTTCTTTATTGCAACTCAAAGTCAAATACAAAGTGCAAACACAACCAGGGGTTAACATTTAAATAAAATAAAATAAAAATAAAGAAAATAATCAGCAGTTCAGGCAATTAAGAAGTTTACATATATTGAGGGTCTTCAGTGTACATGCTCACATCTGCACCAAATTTGACATGTATAACAGTCCCGCCCTGAACACATTCATACGCCAACATAAACTCAAAGTCATTGCGCCTCCTGCTGGCAAGAGGAAATAACATGTTTGTTTTGTAATGAACTACTCCTAGCAGGTTGGCCTTATCAACTTCAAAACTGTCCCAGAAAACCCTTAACATATTGATCAATCCATGCTGTAAAATTTGTGAGGTTTCGGTTAACAAAGTGGTGGTGGCGTGGCGGCGAAGTTAAACGCTTCGCAGTGACACAGGAAGATGTTATAACTTGCCTATACATGCTCAGATCTGTACAAAATGTTACACATTTATTTAGAGTTCCACCCTGAACACATAGCGCCACCTGCTGACAACAGGAAGTGACCTTTAACGAAGCAGCCCCTGAAGCACGTTTCACCTAATGTATGAAATTTAACAAACTCCTCCTAGGGATTTAGTCTGACCGACATCAGATTTTTGCTTTGCAGTCTAAACCCATTTAAGTTTAAAAGTTATACAAACGGTGAATTTTCGTGGAATGGCATGCCCATGGCATGGCGTCCAAATCGATGATTCGCCGTAAAAGAGGAAGTTGTTGTAACTTAAGTCTACAGGCTCACATATGCACCAAACCTTACAAGGTTGATGAGAGTCCCGCCTTGAATACTTCTACAAGCCAATATTCTCTCATAGTTATAGGTGCTACACGTTTGCCCAACGCTGCTTGCAGCTTTAATTTTCTTGTTTGAATTAGTAACTGGCAATATGCAGGCCACACATCTCTAATGTGTTAAGGAAATGTAAAAGGTCATGAAGATGTGCTGACTTTACTGGCCATGTCCAATACATTGAAGGAAGGTTACTTCCTGCAATGACACAATAAAGAGCAGATAACAGGATGTCTAAAATGATATATTACAAACAACAACTATGACTGTAAAGTGAGATGAATTTGTTAAAAAAGGACAGTTCTGTCATTCCATAATATAGAGACATGTCCCTGTCCATTTGCAAACCTATTGATGACGTGTAAATTTTGTTGTAGTCATAGGAAATTAATCATTGTGTCAAAGGTTTGCTGGTCAAAAAACTCATTTCCTCATTACACACTGAGAAACATCCTCAAACTGCTGAATAACTATCTCCTTGAGCAATATTTTTCAGATGACACTTAACCCCTAGTTGCGTGTGACCTCTGACATGTATAGCAACTGTAAGTCGCTTTGGATAAAAGCGTCAGCTAAATTAAATGTAATGTTATGTATGTTATGGCCCAGAATGACTGGACAGAGTGAACTTGTTGGTCAAAGTGGACAATGTGAATGCAATGGAAGAATTCGATATTGAAAGCTCACATTTTTTTGGTGTAAACACATGGCTCCATTTCCAACCAATTATTAATTGAAACAAGTTTATATTAATAATTGGTTTGTTAGCAGTGTTATCCCTCTAATTCTTGATTATATTCTCCATAACATCTATAGGGACCTCTGACTCATGCTGCATGTCTTTCTCACGTTAATGTTGTCAAGATGAATATTAATTGTTGACCTCAGTTTCTCTCACTCTAACCTGTGATTGTACCACAAGCGTATCAAAAAACAAACACCTGAGTGATCCTCATCCCTGAGCGGACCTTAATAGACTGATAATATCAGTATGACCTGGTTTAGTGTTAAATTTCACAGGGTAGGTAACTTTAATTTTGCTTAGGAACTGAATTTGTTTTTTCCCTTTCCATTTGAATCAGAAGAAGAAGAATCAGAAGGAGCTTTATTGCCAAGTAGTGTTTTACACATACGAGGAATATGCTGTGGTGATAAGGTGCTACACGTAGACAAAAGTTGACATAAATAAATGTGGAAATATATATACATGGAATGGAAGAACAACGTTAGCAGATATATACATGTGCATTTTTATGGGTTTGTCTGGTTTTAGTATGTGTTATTGATGGTAAGTTACTTAGCACATCATTTAGCAGAGGGGTTCATTTTAACTTTCACCACTCTGAACTCTAATTAATTCTAATCTGTTATACAGTACCTTTGACTGCATTACTGGAGCAGACAGATCTGATTGTTTCACTAAGCTGTTGGCCCACAATGATAACACCACGGAAATGCAGTGTCATGTGGTTCAGCCATTTGGCCAAATGCAGTTCCTGTAGGTCAGGGCAGTGGTTCAGGTTCAGGCTGACTGAGAGTTTGCAGCCGTGCTAGCAGCTCTGTGAAGCTGTACTATGTCCACAATAACAATGGTAACATGCTGATGTTTAACAGTGTTTTTTTTTTTTACCACATTCATGATCTTAGTTTAGCGTGTTAGCATGCTAACATTTATAGGCTTATGGGAATGTCATTAGTTTTGCAGGTATTAAGTCATAAACCAAATATTGAATATATTTAAATTTTGACTTGATGATGGCGATATATGAAAAGTCAGGGTGTCACAATTGTTACTGTAATCCTGAGGGGGCCATGAATGCCAGATTTCATGAAAATCAATCCAAAATACATTTCACCCCAAAATTTTAACTTGAACTTCATTTTTCACCGACATTTTGACCCCCCCAAAAAACATCTGCCTAAATGAGAAATATGTGTGTAACTGTATAATTTAACTCCTTCATGTCATTAAACCCAAATTCAGAATGTTATGAAGGACATGTCCTTAATGGTAGCTACTGCCCTGCTTTACCATTTTGTACATGCTCAAAACTGTGGAGATGACTGTGGAAATCAGGAGGGGCACCCCAACACCACCCCTTATGACCATACTCTGCTGCAGTGTCTGCTGTGGAAACACATAGGAAACCATCAGGTTTCTGGGATCCATGATCTCCTAGGACTTAAAGTGAGTTTCCAACATCAACACAATCATCAAAGGCCCAGCAGAGGAAGGTCAACCTGGTCTGGTCTGTCTGGTCTCTGCATATCCAACATTGGTTTGGATCAGCCAAAAAAAAAATTAGAAAAAGACTACAACAGACTGTCAGACCTGCAAAAAAAAATCACTGGTGTCAACCAGTTAACCTGTCCTCCATTCAGAACCTGGAAATGGGCGGGAAACATCACTGCAGACCAGACTCATCACACTCCAACTTCTCCCCTCTGTTAGGTGCTCTGTTAACTGTATGTATATTTCTATAAAATTATGTGTCACATACCTGGCCAATAAAGCTGATTCTGATGTCAAAGGTTAAAGTTCCACAAATAGGTGCATGGGCTGTTCTCTAAGGATCAATTATAAAATAATCAATTTAATTAATCAATTTCAGTCTTTATATTATCGCAATATTGCTCAAATATCTTATGATTTCTCCTGACAGAGTGTAAAGTTTGGTCTAGCCATATGTAAACTGTCCACTTGTAGAGACGTTGAATGAAGCTGGTTAGCCAAAAGTCAATAAGCATGAAGAAGAAGAAGGCTGTATTCTGAACTACCTACTGCATAATACTGGCAACTGCAGCATACTACATTTAGGCCAAATCAGTATGTACTACTAGTATTTATTTTTTATTTTATTGATCATTACAGTAACAAAAATACAAAATACACAGATTGTCAATTACATTTTAGATTGCCAGAAGCTCAAATTAAATTGAGCTCTTATATTATATTAAGACATTTTATTGCTTTTTTTTTTTTTTTTTAAGAGTTCTATTGAGGTGCAGTAGTGTTTCAGTTCAACTGTAAATCGATTGTATCAGGGTTTGGATCCAGTCCATTTTGATTTGAGGATGTGAAATTTTCCAAGTATGACGTGGAGCTGCACAATATAGTTAATATTGTCTGGACCATGAAGTACAAAATATAACATGACATCAAATACATTAATTAATATAGTCTTACCCGTTTTTCTGTTAATAAAATGTTCCAGAGCTTTCCAGAATACATTTGTATGTTCACAGTGGTAAAAAAGATCAAATATAGTTTCTCTTTCTAAATTGCAAAAATCACAGTTATAATCAATCTTTGCAACACTTCTTTGACGGGGTAAATATGATGCAAAATCTTAAAGTTCACTTCTTTGATATTAATACAATATTTGTTAAGAATAGCACATGCCTTTTCCCACTGTAAATCACTCACAATAGAAGACCAAAAGAACTTAGCTGCAGAGAGTGTGGTATAGTCCAAAACATTCCTTATATGTTTGTTACTGCAGGACTTATTCTCAATATTAATTCCTTCTATAAAAAAATATTAGAAACAATGTTTTCGTCTGTGAAATAAACTAATTTCTCAAAAATTGAAGAGGACATGCAGGATTAGCATCAAAAACAATGGCATATTCTTTGGGTGTGATGGAATTCTGAATATGATAGTAACAAACCATACGTATTTAAGAGTTGTCCAACTAGCAAACCATGAGCGATAAAACAGTGATTTTTGTACAAGATGTCTTTATTATTCCCTCTTTATTAATAAAGTATCTATGCGGACTGAAGTTATGATTGTGTACTAGTGTGCGTACTACTAGTATGGCAGGCTGTTTCGAATACAGCCGTGGAAACGTTGAACCTTGAACGCACACCGATGATGACAACATCTATTGTGAGCTTGTGATTAGCTGCACAGCTTGTAACTCAACCGAGCTGCCGGAGGAGGAAGGGGCTTCTGTTAAAAGAAGGACATCAGATCATTTATCTGTATATACAGTCAAGATGTTGGCAATTGTAACAGCATTACAGCGGATAGAAGAATTACAAAGTTATTCTTTGTACAGACTCCTGCTCTGCATTAATGTCACTGCAGTCATTTACATCTTACAGCAGGCAAGACATGGTTAATGAGATTTATGAAACGTTGTACAGAATTAAAAATATGAACATGCTGATAACATTTATATGTACACCAGCTCACAGAGGGATTAAGGGAAATGAAGGTGTGGATGCATTAGCAAAACAGGCTCTGAAACATGAGGAGATCTTGTGCGTACCACTCAGTAAATCTGAAGCCAAAGGAATAATCAAAAAGAAACATCATTAAAGAGTGGCAGAACAGCTGGGATACAGGAAATACAGGGCGACATCTCTATATACTACAGTAGGATGTGGGCACAGGAAGCTAGAAAAAACAATAAAGAGGAGAATATCTTGACAAGGCTGAGGGTAGGGCATACTAGACTTAATAAAACACTGCACTTAATAAACAAGCACCCTTCAGGATTATGTGAACACTGTCAAATAGAGGAATCAGTAGAACATGTAATTCTTCACTGTGAAAAATTCTCTTGAGAACGAGAAACATTAAGGAGGGAAATCAGACAGCTTGGACATTGAGGTAGGGAAACTATTTCATTATTTGAAAGAAACTGGATTGATCATTAGAGTTTAGTGACCAGTGAAATAATTCAGTATTTCATTTCATTAATTCATCTTTCATTTTTATGTTTTTGTTTTGCTTTGTTGTGTTGTGTTTTGTTATGTTTTGTTTATTTTATTTTATTTATTTATCAAGGGATAGAAACTGTGGTCCACACTCCAACATAGTAGGTGGCGGTAATGCACCTTAACGCTGGGTGCCACCCGCCATAAAACGTAACAAAGAAGAAGAAGAAGAAGAAGGAGGAAGGGGCGGGGCCAAAGATAGGAGGAGGGATATGGTGCTATCATCATGGCGGGATGCATGAAAATGATAAACGGTTTCTTTTCTACAAATGCTAAATTCATATTCTTCATGGTGCTGCTTACAGCTTTACCTCAAACCTCACACCAAGATACGGGTAAGTAGCAGCGTTACGCATCAATAACAAAGACCTTAATTAATATGATACGTATTTTAAACGTGTTTCACTGCTCATGGCTAAATCATGTTAGCTTGTGTTTGGTATTTGAAACTGTATGTTAACGTTACGTTACAGGAGTAAATTGATGCTGTGCCTTTGTGTCACTTATTCTCATAGCGCGATAATTACTGCCTGTTCTCTGAGTCTGTCTTTGTATAACGGAGACATTTAAATACATTTTATTATGTATTTTGCTGTTGTAGCCGCGCCCCACCCTCAGGTCATTTTTAACTTAACCACCATAATTATAAAAGCAGGCCGTCACTAAACCTGTTTAATAAATACGAAGCTCAGTATGAAGGTAACAACCGTGGTGTAATAACGTTATTCATTTATTTATTCGTCTAAGCTTATAATGTGGTATGTTGTTGGGACTGTCAGAGAGTTGATGAATCGACTGAGCTTTAACGGTTTGAGGTTGTAAGTTACTTTGTCGGTGTCAGACACAAAATAGGCCAAAAAATTAAAAATCCAAGTAACGTTAGATGTGCAGCTAGAAAACAAACTGTTGCCTGTTTTAATCTAGATTTAAAAGCCTAACTAGGGACAAGAACTGCAGCCTGACTCCCTAGATATACATTACAGATGTTGCACAGCTTATCTGTATGCAACAACGTTTATCTGTATGGCTCCTGTTAATAAACATATGGATAAATTTAAGATAAATAAATGAATGCACAGAAATATATACACACATTCAGCTGTTATGTACAAGGAAATATAAAACAATACAGGCTAACAATGCAAAGAAATTCTCTAGGTCAAAGAACTACATTGCCCATCTGTTTCAAGACATTACCAAGACTTTTTAGAAATGAACTATATGTCGCCAAGAAAAAAAACAGGTTTCTATTTTAAGTAGGAATCAATGGGTGCCATAGAGAGAGAAGGGAAGTCAATAGGTTCTGAGGGACAGACCAATGCAGTGCTTTTAGTTTTGGTCTTTTCATATGATTTATGGACAATACACAAATATATAATAACAGTCAGCATTATCCTTCAAATACATGACTTAAGTGAGTGCCTTTTAAGATAACGGACATATTTTACATTTGTTGTCCATGTCACAGGTTTCTCATACAGTAAACTGGCCAACTGATAAATATATGTGATGCAGTCTTAGTATTACAGTACATACATGCCTCTGCTTATCACACCCAGGAAACAAACCTCCAGTAATTGATCTCCGGGATGGACAGGAGTATGCCATGTCAGGGTCCAGCAGGTTCTGTTACAAGAACTCTGTTGTGCCAACATGGAGGCAAACATGGACAAGAATTCAGGTAAGTTACATGATGTTGCCCAGCCAAATACAGAACTGTTCATATTCTGAGTTCATGTGTAATGCACTTTCTCAATCATAAAATAATTAGATAATGTTCAAGAAAGTCTGGGTATCTTGGGGTCAAATTCAAACAAATATGCAAATGTGCTTTAAAGCTTACATATTCTGTATGTTGTGATCTGTGACATCAAGAAAACACAGAAGCCTCTGCATTCAATTTACAGCATTTAATTTTGAACAATTCCTTATGGTAACCCACAGTTGATTAGGTCCATATTAACTGAAGATTACTGACAGGTCAAAGTGTGGAGTTCAAACGTGTTTAATGTGGAAACTGTGGAAGGTGAGGAGGAGCTGCAGGAGCTGGAGCGCTTCAGTGTCTGGGGCTGGTTCCAGAGCTTTTTACGTGAGCGGCACAATGAAACCACAATTAATATCGGTCTGTTCAGCAAAAAGACGTGCTTCAAGATCGACCCTGCTGATAAAACTCAGTACACTGTCAAGCCCATGCGTAGTAAGTGGACAACAGATTAACACAATTAATATGCTTGTTAGTGACATGCTATTACATGGCTAACACATTGTTCTTCTTTTTCTTGCAGAGTTTGATATCTATTTGTTTTTGGTATTCCTTGCTGGAGTGTTGTTGTTCATCTGTGCAGACTCACTCAGCAGGTAATTTTTCTTACTTATGTTCCACTGTTAGGATTCAACAGGATTATGATATTCTACTAACAATTTTTCTCCCTTACATGAAGGAGTCAAGTCTTCTTCTACTCTGCTGGTATGAGCACAGGCATGATCGCCTCTCTCATCATCCTCTTTTTCATTTTGGCACGCTTTTTGCCAAAGGTAAGGTATTTCATTATCCTCAAATATCCCTGATTTTATAGGTTAAAACACTTTTGTCTCATACTTAGTTATTGTACCCTTTGTGTTTGTTGTTCCCACAGAAAAGCCCTTTTTATGTGCTGATTGTTGGCGGTTGGTCATTTTCTCTTTACGCCATCCAGCTTGTCTGCAGGAACCTCAACAAAATTCTGCAAGAACACTGGCACGTGGCATTAGGTACAGACCCTTCATTATCACAAACTTTATATAAAAAGTGACTCTCTGGAATTGGTAACATCAGACCAAAGCAAGACTCTTATTAAACAGATCATTATAGACAATTGAGCGTGTAAGTTAGCATCCCCTATATTTGTCACCTTGAGACTTTTAATATGAATCACCTTTTTAAGTGAACGAGCATCTGTTAAAGTTATCAACACAGATTAGTCTCCTGACTACAACCTCAAGGCACAATGACGAGTCAGTGCCTTTGTTTTCTGTAGTATGTAATGCTTCATTATAGAGCCCGACTGATAAATTGGTGTGCTGATATTGGCTGATATGAGCAGATAAATTGTTATCTGTGTTTATAAGAGCCGATAAATGACGAAATGAAGAGACTGAAGGCAAATCATTCAATCTTGTTGTTGTTGCATAGTTTGTGCAGCAGAGGGCACTCTGCAACTCCCCTGTTGACAACACACATTTGGAAGCCAAAAATCCACCACAAAACACAGCAACCAGTGGACATAATCAACTGTACTTTTGTTCAGAGTGCTTTTTATAATAATAAAAGAAGTTTATTTTTAAACTGCATTATGTCATGTTATCTTGGTGAGGTCTCATAATTACACATAACAAATGTTAATCTTAGTTTGTGTTTTTGAAAAGGAAAAGAATATTGGATTTTAAAATCCTCATATCAGTATCGGTTGGGCTCTACTTCATTATGCATGCTTGCAGTCTATTTATAATACAGCATGTGCTTTTCAATCACCTAGGATCAAAATATATATATATATATATATATATAAATTAGCGTGTGTATATATATTTTTGAAACTCAAAATTAGAATATCGTGCAAAAGTTAATTTATTTCAGTAATTCAACTTAAAACGTGAAACTAATATTATATAGACTCATTACATGCAAAGTGAGATATTTCAAGCCTTTGATATAATTGCGTACAGCTTATGAAAACCCCAAATTCAAAATCTCAGAAAATCAGAATATTACATTAAATCAAGAAAAAAAAAGCATTTTAAATACAGAAATGTCAGGCCTCTGAAAAGTATCATGCATATGTACTCAGTACTTGGTTTGGGCCCCTTTTGCATGAATTACTGCCTCAATGCGGCGTGGCATGGACGCCATCAGCCTGTGGCACTGCTGAGGTGTTATGGAAGACCAGGATGCTTCAATAGCGGCCTTCAGCGAGTTTGCTGGCCAATCTCGCACAGTAATCCCATGGTCATTGAACCAGGTTTTGGTACTTTTGGCAGTGTGTGCAGGTGCCAAGTCCTGCTGGAAAATGAAGTCAGCATCTCCATAAAGCTTGTCTGCTGAGGGAAGCATAAAGTGCTCTAAAATGTCCTTGTAGACGGTTGCGCTGACTCTGGAGTTAATAAAGTACAGTGGACCAACACCAGCAGATGACATGGCTCCCCAAACCAACACAGACTGTGGAAACTTCACACTGGACTTCAAGCATCTTGGATTGTGCCTCGCCATTCTTCCTCCAGACTCTGGGACCTTGGTTTCCTAATGAGATGCAAAATTTGCTCTCATCAGAAAAGAGGACTTTGGACCACTGAGAAACAGACCAGTTCTTTTTTTCCTTAGCCCAGGTAAGACGCTTCTGACGTTGTTTGTTGTGCAGGAGCGGCTTGAAAAGAGGAATACGACATTTGAAGCCCATGTCCAGGACCCGTCTGTGTGACTCTTGATGCAGTAACTCCAGCCTCAGTCCACTCCTTGTGAAGCTCCCCCTCACATTTGAATGGCCTTTTCCTGACAATCCTCTCCAGGCTACGGTCATCCCTGCTGCTTGTGCACCTTTTTCTTCTACACTTTTCCCTTCCACTTAACTTTCTATTAATGTGCCTTGATACAGCACTTTGAGAACGTCCAACTTCTTTTGCAATTACCTTTAAAAGGAAGGCCTGGATGACTGAGAATCTTCATAGATACCTTTTCAGGCTTTCCCTCCTTGTGGAGGGTGTCAATGATGGTTTTCTGCACAACTGTCAGGTCAGCAGTCTTCCCCATGATTGTGAATTCCACTGAACCAGACTGAGAGACCAATTAAAGGCTCAGGAACCCTTTGCAGGTGTTTTGGATTAATTAGCTGATTAGAGTGTGACACTTTGAGCCTA
>NC_060157.1:8210229-8217934 GCF_021292245.1 Micropterus dolomieu
AATTTGGGGTTTTCATAAGCTGTAAGCCATAATCATTGAAATTATATCAAATAAAGGCTTGAAATATCTCACTTTGCATGTAATGAGTCTATATAATATATTAGTTTCACCTTTTAAGTTGAATTACTGAAATAAATGAACTTTTTCATGATATTCAAATTTTAGGAGATGTACCTGTATACAACTAGAGACTTTCTTGATTTTAATATTTTACATAGTGTCCTTTGCGGTCTGGACCCACCAAGCCTACACTCCAGGGTTAACAGCATTCATTTGTCAGCACTGTGACCAGTCCTCCCCACTCACATGTTGTTCACATGCTGGCGTGTGTAGCGGCACTCGATCTTTTCCATACTCCATCTCCGTCGGTGGAGAGGGCATAGAAGCGTACAGGCATCTTGTGAGAAATTCCAGTGGTACAAGAAAAAGTGAAATGTAGAAGGGCTGGTACTGCATACAGGTGAGTACTGGCCCACTTCAAGCACTGACTGTGACTCTAATTAAGAATATACACACATTAGCACACACAGACGCTCTCCTCTTTTTAGTAAGACCTGAGGATGTAAAAAGATGTTCTTTAATTATATACATTTTAGTAGTATTTATTAAGTATACTGTAAGTAAGTTTATTCTATAGATAAATTTACATACACATACTGTACATGCACGCGAGTCATCAGACATAGTCTTTTTGAAGACCATTTTCTCTCTCTCTCTCTCTCTCTCTCTCTCTCGCCTGTCATTCATCGGTCTTGTGCAGAGTTTTCTCTTCAGCAAGTGTTCCTCTTCTGCCACTACACACATACACGCTACGCCTACACATGCGCACTGACAACCCAGGGTTAGGGTTACAATTTTGGGAGGAATCTGGTAGTTCTATGTAAAATCAGACATTCAGCACCCCCATATCACCAAAATGGCATGATCCTGGTTTGGCTGCGAAGCTTCGACTGTGAGATTGACAGTCGAATCAGGCTCCGCCCATCGAAGCATCGAATCTGCGACTATTCGAGCTCAGCCTTAGTACTTTGAGTTATATTAGAGTTATATTTGCTGAAGCAAAAAGTGTTACAACCATACCCGGTCTCCGCTACTCCATTACAAGTCAAAGTCTTGCATTCAATGTTTTTTTGCTTAAATAAACATAACTACAGAAATAAATTTATGGAAGGTATCAAAAGTACTCATTATGCCGAACAATATGTTAATTAATAACAATCAGTTTTATGTTATTTTATTGTAACATTTGTCTGCCTACAGGTGCAGTGCCCATACTCATTATTGTTATAATGTTAGTATTGTTGTTGCTTCTGTAATCAGTATTTTGTAGTTTATTTTAGTTGTAGTTTATCTTTTACATTGATGATGATTGATGGTCAAACACAGTTAAGATGGACACTGTTTCCCAAATGTCAGATGAAACCATGTTATCATCTTATCTATCATCTATTTAAATTCTCGCCAGACGCAAATTCAAAAAATGCACTGCAGAATGTTCTGGGTATGTTAAGTGTATGTGTATGCCTTTGCATACGAATAACTGTAGATAGCCTATATATTGCTTTATTTTATTTTTAAATAAGATATTTAATGTCGCCTTATTTTAATACACATTTAATTATCTGTTAAGTTGTGTGTAGCATTAAGGGACTACAAACTTTCGTTGTGGTCAACCCACAGTCTATGGGTCAACCTTGTAAATTGTTTTTATTGTCCTCATTTTTAATCTGGGTGATATTGCCGTCATTACGGTAAATGCACGTCGGCATTGTCGTATTTGAGCGTCATTACGGTAAGTAAGCGTAACTTGGCGTCAAACATGGCGCTGTCCTGTTCCAGCCTGTGTAGCAATTTGTCTTTGATCCGACTGTGTGGTCTCAGGACAAACATCATAACAAATGGCCTTTACACTCCGTACATGTCCTGTCAGTCCAGGTATGTTTGACACTCTTTATGGCTCATTCCTCCTTGATTTGACACGTTGTTTTACTCGCATCTTACGTGAATCTTTGCTAAGCTAGCTGCACATCTGTACATGCTCAACCGTGTTATGTTTGATTGAAGAGGCATTTGAGCATATATACCATGAAGTAAACGGAGTTATCTTCTTTGTATTGAAATTATGGAACTTTATGCTGTCATTGGTACACGTACAAGATACGACCAAGTTGTTTTAGTCTTGAATATATTCTCAAAATCCAGGGCATGGAGGTGTAGAGGAGATGTTAATCCATTTTAATGCAATCAGTTTAATCCATTTAGATGCTCTAACTGGAGTAGTTATTCACGTCTAACTATTTATCAGGTTGCCCCTTTGTAGACACTACTCCTCCTCCGGAGTTAGACGAGGTATTGGCCGATATGTCACCTCCAGACTCCAGAGAGTAAATAGCAGATATGAAGGTTTCCTCAAAAGGCGATTTCCTCGCTTTTTTCAGCTGTACCACACTTTTATGGAAGGTAAGATCACTGTTAACTCATAAATACATTTTTTGTCTTGTTTTAAAGGTTTTTATTTCTTTAAAACCGCACACTCCTTCTTTTCCCTGTTGTATAGCTGCAGGTTTTAACAGTAATTAAAGTTTAAATATTGTTGCAGTGAAGCCTAAAATGAAATCTGAATGGATTTAAGTTTAGAAACATGAACACGTCACATTTGAAGTTCACTCTCTTATGTATTTATTATTAAAAAAACATATTTTTTGTAAAAATAATTGAATCATTCCAGGATTCAAGCTACTGTTCGAAGATGCCAAAGATGTGCGGAGGATAAAAACAAAGATGGTCTCTGATGGATTACAGTTCCAGGATTTGCCCTACAGGGAGATGGAGAAACTCAGACAGGTGGGTCTCCTTACTGAATGTGCATCATCACACAGGGAGCAGGAACACACATTACAGCCGGGAGGTAAACTTAACTTATTTGTGTAGCTATCGCTGAGTGAAATGTGGCATCTGCCTCATATTGAAATGATCAGTGTTTTGTTTTTTTCAGAAACCAAAATGCCCACACCTAGTGTAGCTGTTGCAAGACACCAGCTTTAACATATTTTCACATTTCTAACCAGATAGAGTTAAAAAAAAACAAAATATTTAATTTTTTTTTAAATACAGAGATGATTTGGTGGGTGGAAATGCTGTATATTATTGATCATGTTTCTAGACTTTTTCAAAAACACTCTTAAGTCTATTCAAGTTGAAAGAAAATGATCGATCCACGTCACAAAGAGAAAATGGCAAAAACACTAGTATAATATTTAAGTATGCAGGATAATCAGGCTATAATTAAACGTTAAAAAGAAAAATGAGACAGAAAAGGAAATTTCGATATTTAAATGACATTAAGGACAATTTGAAATGGAAAGTGAAATTTAAATAGAAAATAGAAAACATGAAATGTCCATGCCTAAATTAGGCATAAAAATACTGGGGGAAAAAAGCAAGTTCCTTTACAGGAAATGAGGATTTGTTGAGACACTACCAGAAGTCATTTAGTGTGAGATGAAAGCTACAATACTAATTACTGTAGTTTTATTTGTTCATGGAAATCATACCAAAGGATAATAATTCATTGGTGTTTTGATATTTAAAAGTACCGCATTTAGCATCTTTTTAAATGCAGGAATGAACAGCGCAAATTCAGAATGGGAACATAATGTACTGACAATTCTCATGAATCATAGTAAATCAGTTACAGATTTTATAGCAGGAGGGAGTATAAGAACTGTGTTGCAGTGTTTTTGTTTAATACCTTGCTGTTGTTTTATTACAGGTAATGTATATTATCTTATAGTAGCTTTACTTACTTTACATTTATTTTGCAGTTCCGCAGAGGCATGATCAAGGCCCTTCCGCTGGTGGTGATCTCTATCCCACCCTTTGCCAACTACCTGGTTTTTGTCTTGATGTGAGTTACTTCGAAATAACCATCTTTTCATTACACTTGCACCCTTTTTATTCAGAAAAACATTCTGAAAATATAGTAATGTTCATTTATGTCCCTCTGAATACTAGTCCTACATTGTATTGGATTTCCGTGCTGTACTTTCCTGTTGATTCACATTTATCCGTCACTCCATGTGTCTCTCCTCTCTCTGCTATCATCCCCTCCTGTTCACTGCCAGGTACTTTTTCCCCCGCCAGCTCCTGATCCCTCATTTCTGGACTCCCAGGCAGCAGGTAGAGTTTCAGGGAGTGTACCATTCCCTCAGGGTCCGGCACCACTGGCCAGTGCTCAAGGGGCTCGAGTATACGAGCCTCCAGGTCAAAGACAATCAGCTCCAGAGTCGCCTCAAGGACCTGTGTGCTAAAGTAAGTGAAGTCATTGAGAATTCTGTATTATTATGAGGAAAATGTGGCAGGATAGGTTGTATATTCTCCTTTCACCCATATTGGCCATCTGTTCTAGTACTACCAGCTATAAATTGCACTATTATATTGCAAATATTCTTGAACATAATTATAGAGCATACATTGATGCATTCACTTTACATAAGGTGACTGAACAGATATAAATTAAAAGAATGTAAGAATTAATTGACAAACACCAGGAGTCTAATTTATTTACCTTTTCTACAAGTAGAAATCAATTTATCAACTGAATAAACAACTGAATGAACAGGCGTACCAAGTGGTAGGCTTGTGTAATCTCAAGCAAACCAATTCCAAAATTACAGATACACAAACCCCTACCCTGAACTGAAGACGTGCATTTCCAATTTTATTTGTAAAACAAGGTAATGTTGGGAACCGTCTTTGACAATGAATTATATTTTCTAAGCATAACATGTTTTTTACGTTAAACCTTGATCTGAAAAGTAACTATAGCTGTCCATAAACTGCTGGATTAAAAAATACAATATATGCCTGTGGAGTGTAAGTATAAAGAAGCATCAAATAGAAATACTTGAGTGAAGTACAAGTAACTCAAAACTGTATTTAAGCACTATAGTGAATAGACTTAATTACTTTCTACGACTAGTAATTGAACATTGTTGACACCTGATCAAAAATCAGTTTAATAATATAGTTAATTGGAAAGATTTTAAATTATAATTCACAAAAATGCACAATATACCTCAAACTAGAAAACTTTAAGCCAACATTAGACTAAATGTCCAAATAACATTGGTTACATGTAAATAAGATGTTTTCCGATTTTGACGGTCTACAGACTAGTTTGAAACTAGGAAGTAATTACTAAGATCTTTACGCACAAACTTTATTTACAAATAGCTGGTGCAAACCAGTTCTGATTATTTTTCATCATGTTGAAGCTCCAATGTAAAGACAATATAGCAGAGACCGCGCTACTTAAATACTTAAACTATTTAGCTGTGAACTGTATCAAACTGCATTTTCACACCTGATTCTTTTTACCCCCAGTAGTCTAGTATAAATAATCCATTGAAAGCGGGATAAACTGACTTTGTGTATTTTCAGGTGCAAAGTGGAGAAACCCCTCAAGTGTCAGAAATCCTTGCCGTTCGGAGCTTGTTTTCTGGACCCCCTTTGGGTATAAAGAGAATGAGCGTGGATCAGATGGTTAGTAAAACCCCTCCTCTCTTCACTAAAAGCCATTCTATTGACACGAAATGCAAAAAGCTTTGTTGAACCTGAACACCACTTGAAAACATCTTCTGTCTGTGTTCCAATGTCCAATCAAGAGACATGTCAGCCGCCTGCTCTTCCTGACGCCTCTCCTACCAGGGTTCCTGATTGGCCGACGGCTGAACAGCCATGGCCTGGAGCTGCTCCAGCTGGACCGGGCCCTCAGCAGGCTGGGCCCTCACCAGCTGAGTGACTTCGAACTCAGACAGGTCAGTCGCTCTGCATGACTTGACGAATTACACGTTTTTGCTGTGTAACCCTCAGTAAGCCGTGTTATAAAAACATAATATTTTTCTCTTTTCAGGCTTGTTACGTAAGGGGGCTCAATTCTAATAGTCTTTGCATTAACCAGTGTCGCGAGTGGTTATTCCAGTGGCTTCAGATGTCCTCCTCTTTGAAAGGTATTTCCATTTGGATGTTTTTGTAATTTTATTGACTTCAACTGTATCCTGTTGACATGTCTGTTTTGTCTAATATTCAAAGGAATACTTAAAATGTTTGGGGAAATATGCTTATTGTTTTCTTGCCAAGAGCTAGATGATAAGATTGATACCACTTTCATGGCAAATACGAAGCCACAGCCAGCAGCGTTTTAGCTTAGCTTAAAGAAACAGGAAAACAGCTGGCCTGGTTCTGTTTCTGGGGGGGGGGTCACTGGTCCATCATAGGACAACATGTTATATCTTAGTATAAAATCAACAGTATGGTTTTATGGGGATTATGTGTATTTGTAAGTTTTGGCTGGGCACAATTACCTTTAAATAGAGCCAGGCTGGCTGTTTCCCCCTATTTCCAGTCTTTTTATTAAGCTTATACTAGATATAGTCGTGTTAATATTCCATACATTCTTCTTCGTCAAAAACCTGGCACCTACATTACCCAGCATTACCATTACCCATTACCCAGAATCCACTTGTACGCCCAATTCAAGCTGACTCAAGTGACATCACTTGGGGAAATCTATCAGACAGCTATCACACAGCTCTGGAGCCACAAAAGGCTTTATAAAACTCCCCAGCATCAATTTGTAAAATTAGTGGAATTCTAAAGTGGTATCAATCTTCTCATTAAACTTTAAAATGTTGAACTCCTCCTTTAATCCTTATTGACTTATTGCAGACTCAGAGGTGTCACTGCTTCTGCACAGCATTGTATTTCTCTCTGCCAACTACCCGAATGGTCCCAGCCGAGACTGACAGGATGCCTGAACCACTCTGCTTCTGAGATTACGTTCTCTTTTGTGCACTGGTCAGCATGACTTCCTGAGAGTTGTCAACATCTCCGTTTTGCTGAGGAAAAAACATTTTAAAACTGATCTTGGCAAGATTTTGAGGTTTAAAATTGTCTTTGCAAACAGGGTTGTAGTAAAGAAAAGGATTCCATTAATTCTAGACGCCTTAGAACCATCCTGTTTGAAAGTCAGCCGTGAACACAACATTCCTCTGAAGTGGAGGAATACCACAAAGTACGTACATAATTAACAGAATTTCTTTTGGAAAAGAAATGGAAATAGGGTCAATATATGGTGTCTTTGTCTGGGGAGTGGTATGGGATTCTACTTTATAAATTTGCACGAAAAGACAGGTGTGTTTAAACTTAAAAATCTTGTTTAGGAGTTCTCATGTAATTAGACTGAAATTGTGATTCACTGAACTATATTAAGCGGTGATGTTGAGGTAAATGATACGACGATACCTGTCGCTGTATTTCAAGCTCGTTATCACTGTAAAGCGCACACTTGTCGATTACTTCTAAGCCAACACATCATTACACAGCAATAGTGACAAGTAGGGAAACAAAGAGGATACTGTTTAGTATTTTGGGTTCTTGTTAATATCTTGCTTGTGGAATGGTAAAGTTGTTCAAACACATTCCATGCAAAAAAAACAGGAGAAGTTTACTTTTATGTGAACGTGTTTTTACATGTTATCAAACACATACTTCATCTTCTCGTACATTTACCTCACTTTGTGCTTTGCTCTCACATCTTTACAATGAATAATGCTGGGTCATGGCTAAATTTGAAAACCTGTAAAGGGAATTGTTTTATTTATATGGATCAACTTTTCAACCGCAAAAATTAGTAGATAACACA